>NC_082400.1:5445347-5463870 GCF_031168955.1 Gadus macrocephalus
TCTTTATTAAATATATAAATAGGTTATAACTGTCAACGTCATCTCCTCCTCTATGGAAATAGTAGAAGATGGTTTGTCTGTCTACAGACCTCTATGTAAATGAGACTTTGAAGTTTTAAATACAGTGAGGACTAAAAGGACTGAAGCCATATCGTCTTCATCCGTCATGCGACCTCTTTTAATGCTGGCCTGCCTAATCATTAATTCGCTCATTAAACCACCCATGGGACATTATTCAATTCTTTATTTCAATATATGATTTATTTAAAGGTGTGAAAATGTACATATTAGAGGTTAGAATATATAGAATAGTATCGAATAATACGGATCTTTCTTATTCACAAAAAATACATTTACTATGGAGATCTCTTCAATTAATGTACAACTCTGTATAAAAAATCTGGATATTTGTCTTTTATCACATATTCCATTTTTAACCAAATATATTCATGTATTCCAGTTAACACAGTGTAGAAGATACGGATGATCAATGAGGGCTTTTGCACATACATGCACACACATGCCATGCTCTCCTAGTCTCTGACATTAACTTGAAACGGGTTGAACCAGCCACTGAGCAACCACTGAGCAAGCACATAGTTCAGCTCAGTTTCCTTCCCAGTAACCGAGCTGAGAGCCTCTACAACAACAGACACACACACACACACAGTCTTACAACAGCTGTTGTTTGGAAATGTTTACCCAACTCTTATCACAAATACACTGAATCTGAACCCCAACCCCTTTTGCTTGAGATGAAGAGTTTGTGTGCCCAATGAGTGTGCACGTTCCCAATGACGGGTGTGCACGTGCACGTTGGGGACACACACAGGGTGAGGTAGACGACCTAATGACGCTCATAAGTAAGGGCGGATACTCCTCCGCCCTATCCTGTGTCCCGTCGGTGGAAGCACCGTTGGCTGACTCCCATCTGGGGCGTCCTACTGCGCTGAATGTCCGTCTGCTGACATTGATTGATTACACTCCTTGTTTGCTCGAGCATCCCGGTAAACGCCTCGCTAGCCGAGATATAAGTTTGAGCGCTGAGAGTTATGTAGATGCAGCAGGGCGGCCTCACAGATAGAGAGCTGGTACCCTTCTGTCTCTGTCGGTTCCCCGGTCTCCGAGCTGCAAAGTGCTCTCCGAGGAGCACCCGGGAAGATTTATGATTGACTCTCATTTAGCTCCATGCTCGAATCCAAGTAGACCACAGGTCGACGCCGTATCGGGGTTCGAACCCAGAAAACGACCCACCCCAAATCCACCACACTTTCAAAATGAATTGACATTTTAATTTTTTTTAGATACTTATTAATAACCAGTCCACCTGGCGGTGTACTGAGGCTACGGGTGTTCAAACCCTCTCAGCTTGAGGCCCAACCTTCTCCCCACTCGACTCTCCCGGCCCTGGGGGAGGAGGAGCTAGGAGGATCAGCCACTCTGAGAAGGCGGCGGTCTGATCAGGCCCTCCGCCTCCCCCCTGCTGACAGGCACGTGTTCGGGGCGGCCCCCTCGCTGAGATCTGACACACCGCGACGCCCGGAGGAGGAGCTGCTCCCCAAACGCTCTCCTCCTTCTCCCCTCCGCCCCCGCGCTGGCTGCTTAGCCCTGTTCCCCCTGATGCTCGGCTTCGCCATGGCAACCGTCCTCCTCAGCAGCCCCCCTCCCCTGCTAACTTCCCAGTGTGGAGGGAGACTGTATTGCCAGATTGGGACAGATTTCCCGCCCAATCTGGCAACCCTGGCTGCAGACAGAAATGGGCGGGAAATCTGGCCCAATCTGGCAACACTGGAGGGGATTGGGGGGGGGGGGGGGGCTGCTGGTTCACGCAGAGGCAGACTCACCCCCCCCCCCCCCCTTCTCGTCTCCCATCCGGAAATCCAGCTGTGTATTTGTAGACTTTGAATGGTGCACGCTTTCGCCAACCTGCCCCCACTGTTACAAGCCGTTCCATATCGACCTGATGAGTGACATCACAAGTGGCTGTCGCCCTGGATGTACGATGGATCGACCTGATTAGTGATTGCACAGATGTACACCGAGGCAACACCATTAATGACATCCCGAGTGGAAGGGGGTCCACCCAGATGTTTGATGGATGGCCCCCATTAGAAACATCACAAGTGGAAGTGTTACACCCAGATGTTGATGAATTGACCTTATAGTGACATCACAAGAGGGAGCGTTATACCCAGATGTTATATGAAGTGACCCTAGAGTGACATCACGGGTGGGAGGGTCCACCCAGATGTTTGATGAATTGACCCTATAGTGACATCACCAGTGGGCGTTTCCATCCTGATGTTCGATGATAGATCAGACCTAACAGTGGGTAGAGTTCACAGGGTAGGATGTTGATAGCATAAAAAACTTTCAAAATCAACAATATGCTGATGCCACAAGTGGGAGAGTCCAAGCGAATCGTCTGGAATATTATAGCGACAATTTGAACATTTGGAACAGGCCCCTTTTACCACCTAATGGGTTGTGTCCACGCGCACACGTATGATAGGCAGGATGGATCAACCCCAGCAGCCTACCCAATGGACTGTGCCAAATGGAAGGCTGATTTACCCATCATGCATCTGGGTCGACACTCCAATACACTTCATGGTACGCTATTGGGGCAGATTTCGAAATTGGCTTGTAGCGGCTAATCCAAGTCACACCTGGTGGTCAAATTGGGACCGCTCTACACCTGCTGTTCTATTTTCCATGCCTCCGTGAGACGCGCCTTATTGGCTCCGATCCAATATATATATATCTCCGTCTGTCATGGACGGCAGGCAAATCATATGGAACGGGACCGATAGAGGGATAATTGTAGCACGGCCGCGGCGTGACCCGGTAGCTGGCAGGGAGTCGAAGGCCGAGGCGAGGCCCGATTAACAAGGAGGCAGACTAGCCCCGGAGTCCCGGCACTCGGCGACGCTTAGCTTCACCGTGGGTAGCTAAATACGGGGCCCACGGCAGTCACGTAGTGAACAGTCTGGAGACAAGGACAGTCAGGGGTTGATGTATTCACCACCAGCGTGGCACAGCTGATCATTATTTACTGACTCAACCCCATTACCACGTTTCGCCGGACCCTTGCTGCCGTCCGGGTCCGAGACGTACTGTTTGCTTTGTTTTTCGTTGTCTCGTTTCGATCTTCATTCTCCTTTTTTTTCAGTTTTGCCACATCCCGCTGCAAATGAGATTAAGCTCTTAAACGAGTGACTAGGTGTTCATTAGCAGCGGTGTGCTGTAATAATTACACGCCATTTGTCAAATTGAATTAATTGATATGTCGTCGTTCAAGCTGGCGGAGTTAATGGCTTGGTTATTGTCCCGACCGTATCCCAACTGCACCCTGGGAAAATGGCACGTTGGTGTGATGTGCGTTAATGTTATCAACCGCAGCTGTGCATCAGCGATGAGATTGCGATACAAATGTGACTGTGTGTGTATTATTGTATGTGTGTTTGTGCATGTGGGTGTATATATGTGTGTGTGTGTGTGTGTGTGTGTGTGTGTGAGAGTGAGAGTATATGTGGATGTGTGTATGTAGGCATGCCTCTTAATATATATGCATGTGTGTGTGCGAGTGTGGAACTCATAAAACACGTTTTTTTTCTTTCCATAATTTCATATTCTTGCTGAAGATCTCCAGTTTCTCTTCCCTCTAATAATGACACCGATTCCTTCATCATCTTTCTGTCCAAACAGTTTGTCTCTCTCTTCCTTACATACTGTGCAGTTCGCCTCTTGCATTATTCATTCTGTTTGCTGCCAGGGGGGGGGGGGGGGTGGCGGTTGAGGGAGGGGGCTGGGGAGGGGGGCAGAGAAATCGAGGGGGGTTCACGTTCCCAATGATGGCGTCTCTGATGTCGCCCCGTTCCGGGGGCCCTGTTTCCCTGTGTCCGCCACCCTACCCCGGGCCCCTCCGCCCCTAAAGACTCGGCGCCTCACCCCGCTGTCAGGCTGCCCCCCCCCCCGCTCTCCCCGAAAAGCAGTAACAGCCGCTGTCGAGTGCCGCTTCCCTGAGCGTGTGTATATGCACGGCGGCAGCGGTGATCAGAGGCCCCCTCGGCGTGGCCCGGCCGCCTCTGCCCATCGGAATCCCCTCCCTACTCGAGGGCCGCGACACTTCCAGGATCCATAATGGGACGCACAATACATTGGGGGATGAGATATGGCTTGGCCGCTGGGCTAGCGCGGTGGTTTGTGGCGGAGACAACAGGCAGGGATAAAAAAAACAGCAGGGATACAGAGGATGCATGAGGAAGGCTGGGTCGAGTCTGAGCCATCCAAGAGGTCTTTATTTTTCTATTATAGCCTTTCAGAGCGCATAGCTCCATCGAGCGGAAGGGTTTACACCCCAATGTCCTGCCGGGGATTGATTCGATTCTGTCTTATCTTGTGAGAGCTACCGTGCTTAAAATAAAACAAGATGGTTAGTATGTAGTGGTATGAAGGAGGTTACATCAAAACTAGGACACTTGATGAAAACGAAATGGTTTCCTTGAAGTAATACCATGTGCCCTCAGGTTTTTTGCGGGTAAAGAGAATTATATCAAAAGAAAGTTTCCCGAAAGTAAGTTAAAATAGGCTGATCTGTGATACCGTACCATTATCTCCTGTGATACCGAAAAGACTACCTTAACGGCTACGGTTGTCCTATTCTTTCGTTTGTGTAATGTAATGTGTGGCCATTTTGTGCTTAGGTCTGGATGCCAAGCCATTTTAAACTGGCAAACCTCCTCTTGCATTCAGGAGCCAATAGGCAGGTGCTTTGGAGTGTACAATGGCGGCTTATTGTCAATCACTGCGAGGGCATTGGCTATTCATCATGCCATGTTCACCCTGTCTTTTCTAAGTATTGACAATTATCCATGAAAACATTATGTAAAAGACTGCAGTGTATAATAGGGTGTATTTTTCTAGTACAAATATGGAGAAAATAATTGGAGTGAGCAAGCGAGGCTATTTGTTTGGTTGGTTCTAGTTTTAGTGTTACATAGACAGCACTACATTTTGTACAATAAACCACCGTTAGCAGAGCACGCGCTTAACCTTTTGAAATTAAACGGGGAATGAATGCAAATAGCAGTCCATGATGAAATAATGAGAAATAATACGATATTGTCCACACAATGATAATTGTTCAAGGCCGCTGACAGCGCACACGGCAGGTAATCACAGGCAAACGAGCTTTCAGCATATTCAGTATGAATATGAATCATTTCACGCTTGCATCTGCAGGCAGGAGTTAGCATAGCGCCGGGCCCAGGGTTTCTGAAATGTCAGGACAAGCATGCTTCAGTCTCCAGCTATACTTTATCACAAAGGTCATTATGCTATCACACTGCTAAGTGCACCGAAGCACTTTCATCATTAAGAACAGAGAGATGTTTAAAGGCTATTGTTTACTTTTATGGATGATTTGATATCTTTTTAAGCCATTCTGTGTGGAATGGGTGATATATTTAAAGGGCTAACGAGGGAGATAATCCATCTGAGTTGACTATGGGTGGACACTCACACGTGGGATGTCAGAAATGGATATCATTTTAATTGGCTCATATAACCAGCTCATCAACCTTGCAACTGGTGGTAAACCAGGGGCCCTTTACGGTTTGTGAATTGATTTGATACAGTCGCTCAAAGTCACACATCCAGTCACGCAGACTCTGCCCAAATCTGTCTCATGATTAATTCAATGTATTCAATTGAACTCAACAATTTGTTGCATTAATTAAATCTGTTCCTGATAGCTACCACCTGTGTTTGTCTCTAACCTTCTTTCCCACTCTTCTCCTCTATCGCTCTCGAACTCTAGTTTTCTCACACGTTCTTAACTTATGTGTCTCACCCACACACACACACACACATACACACACACACATTAAGCCATCTCTCTGTTCTGTGGCCTGTGCCGTAGGAGCGACGGTGGGTGGATGGGGGGTGGGGTGGGGGGTCAGCGATAGAGGACGGTCCCAGGGAAACGAACGCCGCCCCCCGGGGTAAGCCTCTTCCAGATCCACAGGGAGGTCTCAAACTGTCAATTACCCCCCGCCTTGTGTCCCCCATACCCTGGGGGGGTTTATTAAGATCCCCACCCCCTGAGATCCTGAGATTGTATAAAGAGTATCTAATGGCATCTCATTGATTCTGTGAAAGTCATTCAATAACAGAGGGCCATCGTCCTGATGTCAGGATTCCAGCAAATCACATTTAACTTTCTTATCTTTTTAAAGACGTAGGGACATTAGAGCTACAAAAATAACAAAATCCGTCCAGCACGCGACCCGGAATTTAATCAATTACATCAATTAACTACATACTGATAATATTGATCCCGGTTCACGAGTGGATACTCACATTTTCCAGTCGAGATGGTAATGGGATATTAAAATGGGATTGGAGGGCTTTTCTGTTGACCTTATTATTTTCTTTAACCGATTAAACCCAATCCCGGTTTTGGGTTAATTCAATTATGCATGATAGAGAAGGCTCTCTCTCTGTGGCTCTCTCTCTTGCGTTCACACTCTCACTCTCTCTCTCTCTCTCTCTCTCTCTCTCTCTCTCTCTCTCTCTCTCTCTCTCTCTCTCTCACTCTCACTCTCGCTCTCCCCTTTACATTTTGAGTCACCTTACGACCCTTCTTTTGTTTTTCCCCAAAGAGAACCCTCTTGGCTGATTGTGATGAAGGGACCCCACAGGACGTGGTACAAGCATTCTGAGGTGTGTGTCTCAGGAAAGTGTTCCAGTGCGACACAACGGGCAAACAGACAGAGTGAATGATGGCGGTTGAGGTCCACTCGGAGAAAGTGAGTAGATTAATCGGCGGGTTCTGGCAACATTAGCTCCGCGCCAAGTGAGATAAATTCCCCCCTCTACGTCACCATGCCAACCGCCAATCAGGACTCCTGCCCAGATACAGATGATAATAACAACAATAATTGTGATCGTAATAATAATAATTATGATGATGACGGAGATGATGGAAATGATTTTAATATAATGACTATAAGAAGTATACTCAAAAAAGGACAACCAATTTTATTTTAATTTTTTTTACTGGATGCTTTGATTGCCTCAGAAGTTGCTTTGGACCGAAGTGTCTGCCAAGTAACTTATCAATAACTTATCAAACAAATAAACACAACTCCAATATTCCCATTAATCATTGTCGCTAGAAACTCTTATCATGATTAGTAATTATATAAGTAGCAGTAAAACATGACAGCTTCTAATTTCATAGCCAAACCTGACACCATGCACATTAAGGTGGAACGCTGGTTTTGGTTCAAAGTCTTCCGGCTTTTGAAGTCTCCTTCCTTTAAAGGAGACAGTGAGAGAGAGGTTCTCTTCCTGCTTTCGTGACAAAGTGTCGAATCATTACTCCTAATTTGGGGTTATCGGCCCTTCTTGTAGCCATGACAAAAGTTAACTTTCCGAGAGATCCAATATCTAATGATGGCCGTGTTCATGGCGACTGATATCATCAGAGCTGGGGAAAATTTGTCAGGGGATTTTTTATCCTGGCTCCTTTTGACAAAATCTTGGTAAACAAATTAGCCATGGCAGTATAATGGGATTCATGTGTGATGCAACAAGGCTCCATGAGAGATGATCTTGTTTGACCTTAAGAGTGAATGTTGGCGATTTCAAACTCGGTAGGTGTAATAGAAACCTGTGTGATTCTTTGGAGGTGGAAGGCAAACAATACGATGCAGGATAGTGATGGGGGTGTCTGGAATGCAGCCAAAAGGTCCAAGGTTTAATCCCCTGTGTCCACGGTCTAACCAAGCCTCCCAGAGCAAAAACGCATCTCCTTTATGACATGCATCTGAATCCACAGCAAGTCGCTTGGGGATGGATAGCGGCTGGAAAAACCCAAATATTAGATTGTATTACCTAATACATTTAACTATGCCCAGGCCTTTGAAGAATCCCCCAAAGTACATATGTGTGCGCTTTAAAGACAGACATCCGTTACAGGTCAGCGAATGCCGACCGATCTGAACCTAATCATCCAATCGCAGGGCAAAATGAAAATCAATTACTGGCTTATAATCGGTTATCGGGTTACACCGCAGAGGGAACAGCAGAAACAGAGGTACCGGTGGACCCGCTGCAGGTATCATTAATCACGCTTCTGCCCGGCTGGGGTTTAGGAGTCAGCCTCAATTCAGGAACCCATTTTGTTTTCCCTTCTTGCCGCGGAGGCTAAATCAATATGAGCACTCTAATACAGCTCGTGAGGAAGGGCATCGCGCGGCCCTCTTCATAAATCCACCATGACTCGGCGTCTTTCCCCTGTCCTCCTCCTGAGTAAAGAAACCGAGATTCTTGCTTTCTTCTTTTATTCCAACATTCGTTTACCTCAGTGGCGCCCGGGCTCTGACGCGCGGTTTGGCGTTGGTGACCAGAGAGCTTCGACACCCGTGTGACGCAGCACAGCTTTGATATCTTGTGGTTGTTTGACTCGTGTTCTGTTCCTCGCGTGTCGCGGTGAGATCCCGTCACAACTGTTTTGCGGCTTGAAAGCGGGGGTCTTTGAAGACGCGGGGAAAACGCAGCGACGGCATCAAAGCGTTGGAAGAGGGCTTGACGGACGAGGGGCTAATTAACACTTTATGTGGGAGAAGCCGGGGTCACTTTAGAGAGGAGATCCAATTTGAGGAGTCCACTGATGTGTTGACACAGTTTAATGGCACAGTTAATAGCCACAGTTACTAGGTCAGGTGTAGTCAGTCGTATGTGCACATATGCATAAATATATGCATGTATATATCTGTTTGTGTGCGTGTGTGTGTGTGTGCGTGTTTGTGTGTGTCTGCGTGGGTCTCTGCGTGTGTGGGGAAGTATGTGTAAACTTGTGTGTGTGCATGTGCTACTTATATCGAGCCCACTGATGAATATTTAAAAGCACAATTGAATGAACTAATGCATTTGTTAGTTAATCCGCAAACACAGCCCACTTTATCACCCCATAAGATAAGAGACATTCGGGAAGGTGCATATATTGAACGTCTCACAGTATAGACAGGATCATCCACAACCAACAAACAAAGACTCAGTCGTCAACAAGACAAAGAGTGCAAATAACAATTACCGGTAAAAAAACGAAAAAAAAACGAAGGCAATTTACCTATAAGCGTTTATAATTTTTAATTCAAGGGTGGATGGATGAATTTATGAATTGTTAGATGGATGAAATGATTGCTGAATGGATGAATGTGAGAATGAGGGTGCGAACAGACAGTATGAACACCTGCTCTCCAGGGGGGATGGGCCCAAGTGGCCTGCTCTGCTCCCCCCCCCCCCCCCCCACCCCCCCCCCCCCCCCCCCAGCAGGGGGGAGCGGAGAGCAGGAGGAACACAAGGGACGTATCAGCATATGTTGGGTTGGCCGGCGCCAGGGAGACTCCCCGGCTCCTGCCCGCGTCCTGGGAGCTCTGCGGAGGAGGAGAAGGAGAAGTCACCTTGATTAAATTAGCCGAGCGTGGAAACGGGGTTAGGCCTCCCGGGAGTACGTGACAAGGTCTCATAAAGCCCCTTATAAAGCTTTCCCCGGCTCCCGCGCAGGGTTGGCTTCTTCATCCCCATCGCTCTGTTGTGGTGGCTTTGCGTGTCCTCCTGTTCTGGGTCTCGGCGGAGCTCGTAGCTGCGCCGCCGCCGTGTGTTTGAGCGACCTGCTGGGACTCTGGTCTCAATACCATGGCTGCACACACACACACACACACACACACACACACACACACACACACTCACACACTCACATCTGCTGCCGCAGCGATAGCTTTGTTTCTTTAATCTGCTCTCTGTCCCGGCTCCCTCTCCTCTCCGATCCAATCATCCATCCAGTCAGCCATCCCTCCATTCAGCCCTTTTTTTTTGTCACACATCGAGCCATCTAATTATTTTTTATCATCCATTCATCATTCATTCAGCCATCAGGGAGCTTATAAAATACACGACTTTCAATCCATCTATCTGATGATCTATTCATAGCTATATCTTTGCCGGACACTTTGGTCCCACGTGTCTTCCAAAACAGTGATTGCATACGTTGCAGTGAAACCCGTGGGAGCTGAACTACTGGATCCTGACTCCTAACCTCTTACCCCAGTGGAGCTTGATAGATCCATCCATCTGTCCTCTGTTTTGTCTTTTTCTCTTTCCTCTCCTGGCCTTTTTACCAGTCTGTCAGTCTTTTTCTACGTCTCTATCTGTCTGTCTCCTAATCCATCTATCTCTCTCTCTTTGTCTGTCTATGGTTCTGTCTCTCTCTCTCTACATCTCGGCCTGTCTGTCTGCAGGATCAGTAACGGTAACACCTTCAGAGAGAGCCTCACGATAAGAAAAATAAAACCGTTTTCATTACAGATCTGTTTGTGTGTGTTGTCATCGGCAACTTCAGAGCACCCTTCCTACACCTCCAAAGCTTTTATCGCCAGGGAAATAATTCAATTTCACCAATCCTAGGTTCAAAGGTTCAAAAAGGTTTAGAGACCTATGTACTGATATCGCTGTATAGAATGTGTCTTTTCCCGACAGACCAGATGATAAGTTCCGATGTTTTTATATGATCACTCAAATTAAGCTGATTTGAGATAGTCCTGTTTGACAAACCAAATAGGAGGTCGAAAGAGACATACATTGATTGCAGATCGTTCGGAGGGCTGTCAGGGATCAAACTCAGACCTCCCAGAACTCCCAAAGAACCGTAGTTCAGGAAAAGACAAGCTGTTGGTAGGATTAACGTTACAAGTCTTGTCTTAAACGCACTTTGCACTATTATTCAAATGAACAGCGCTTATTATGATTTTTTTGTTCTCTCTTTGTCTGGAGGACAATGTGTTTGTGTGATAAAGTGAAATGTATTCTCAGGGTGTCCGTTCCGTGAAGCGGGCCGCTGATAAACTGCATGGGTGCGTTTAGGTAGATTAGCCCAGCCTAACCCCGATTTCTAGCAGAGCCTCCACCACTATCAACGCCACAATGCAGGGTAACACTTTACATTACAGGCCTTTTTACAGGGTTATAACCCTGTATTAAGCAACGTGACAAACTGAAACAGCACTACTATGTCTTACACACAAGGATCGGATCCATAACGTTACAACGTATTAACGTCTTATGTTCTGACATGTTATTACACAGTACTTGCTCAGGTAAAAATATGGTAAAGTGTATGCCCAAACTGTCTGGATTTGCTCTCTCGGTTAGTCCGCTGTCTCTTTAATTTTGTGTGTCTGAATAAATAATACATTTAAACCCAGAGCAATCTAGGAAGCCAGGAATAAAAGTTAAAAGATAAATTATATATAATTGTGTATATCTTCAGTTCCATTTAATCTTAAACTGTGCAGACATGTCATGTCAAATCAGCATTACTGTGATTGGATGTGAATTCTAATTAAGAAACTGTTTTCCTGGCATATTTGCCCAAACAATACATTTCACATCGGCACATTAGCTTTGGTTCCAAAAAAACAACAACCACAGATGCACATCAAATAAGCCCAAATAAATAAAGAATTAAAGAACAAATACAGAAACAAAAACAAGGCCCACCACACACGGGGATTAAGAAGGGAATGTTGTGGAAAAATAAAGAAGATTAGAATGCACTGACAGATGAAAGAAAACAGTTAATTTGGTTCAGTTGTGTTCAGAGATGTTTGATGCATGTTTCCCATGGGTCTGTATATTTATATAGCCTGCCTGTCAAATCATCTTCTTAACGACTAAAGCATTCTTTATACAATTCTGATTTAAAAGGCAAAGAAATGGAAACAGATTAAAATACTCAGAGTAATCTCTCTGGACATTTTGTCAGAGGTGTGAACCGTAAGTGTTTAATAAAAGAAATGGAAACTTCATGAGTATAATTAGATTTGTGTTTCTCTTGTTGATATTATGGCATTTAATTAACAAGAAAAGAATAGCTTTGTTTTCTGCAGAGAATTTAAAAGGGATTAATAATTAAATGGGCAGTTGTTGTTTTGATGTTTTCAAAGTTATCTCTTTCAAACCAATGGAAACTAGATAAAACTAGATAATATTTAGCAATATCCGTTTTCACGCAGAGCGAGAAGTGAGAGACAGGGAGAGATCAGAGTAGAAGCTCTTTCTATAGATGCAACCGGCTAACCGACCTCGACATGCATACACGAAACGCCGTTCATCCCAACTGTTCAAATGAAACACAAAGCCAAGATACAATGTTTTTCATATATTTGAGAGAAAAATGTTTGGGTGGTAAAACAAAATCAAATAAAACTGACACCATGGTGAAGGGGGTAACAGTGGCAGTGTGTTTACTTTTGAAGTGTCCACACGTCAGACAGTGTGTGTAAACACAGTTTGACGCCGGCAGAGCAAGAGAGTTGGGATGAGCGCCAGAGGACGAGAGCAGAGGCCCGTACGAATGTAAAGTCTAGCTTCTGAAATCACGAGTCCATCCTGTGTGCTCGCCACATCTTTATTCTCGGTTTGATTTATTGTTTTTTATCATACATGTTTCTACATACTACTGGGACATTGTGTTGCACAAAATAAATGTAAAAGGAAGAATTTACCATCTGGGAAATGAAAGCGGTTAAGGTTCAGAATGGGGTTATTTGTGTATGTATTCGTGTTTATGGGCTTATTTGTATTCATGAGTGTATGTTCTCTGGACCCCCTCATTATCCTTCACTAAGCACGGTTTGGATGCAGCTACATCATATCTCTGCATCTAGGCTATAGATATCATTTATCCGACACTTTTATTCAAAGTGCCCTGCGGTGAATTCCGATCCATATCATCAGGGAGCAGGAAGGGGTTAGCGGGCATCTTGTGTATACAGGATTATGAATATTTACAGGTCTACAGGTGGACGGAGAGACAACACAGTACCTGTATCCACATTACCGTAGGATGGAAGACATTGAACTATGTAGCTACTAGATCATCCTGCCCCCAGATGTAAGATGGCACAGGGAGAGTAGGTTCTTAAAAATAAACAGTAGACACATGTGCGATCCATAAATCTGGGTATACGAGGTAGTCCTGGTTTAAGAGACATTGCAGGCAGGCACGCTCCTGGCTGCCTCTTAAGCAGGTCCTTAAGGACTCTGGAAGTGGTCTTTCTCCATCGCAGGGTACCTTTCTCAGTAGATCTGGCTGTTTAGTGTTTATTGTTATCCTGTCGCTGCCAACTGAATAGGCTACATTTAAACCGCCCAGCCTTTTCTGAGAGGCAAGCATTGCTGTTCAGTAACTCCTTAATTCTGCATTGAATTGAATCCAATTTAATTCAAAAAGAGATTAAAAAAATACGTGATCATTTTTGGAAGTAACAGAATTCAAACATTGTGCAGCAAATCAGCAGAGCCAAATCAGGCCTTGTTGCCGTCACTGTGTCCTTTCCATGATCTTTTCCATAACAGTACAGATTATGTCATTCTTTTTGTTATGATCTTCAACACAATACAGCTAAATTTGGATTGTTTTTTAGTCAAACTTCAGTTTGCAAGCAAAACAGACAACAGTGAGGAACGGCCACTGCTGGCAACCAATTCAGGATAAACCAAACATATGCTTGGCTACAAAATCTTCCATTTTTGCAACATTGACTCCGATCCAAACCTTCCCATGCTCTGTTGTTCTGTAATGTTTCCCTGGGGCATCATATACAGTTGTAGGAAATCCCCCCCTTCTGCTGTGATGAATTATGGATGACATCTTTATGCTTTAAAGAACCTATAAGACAAAAGTTATGGGGGACATTAAAGAATGCTGCAGGCTATTTAGACCGGTAGCCAAATGCTAACACAAAGCTACATTTAATTCATTGAGTTTCTTTATTTATTACTAAACAGACCCATCAACTTTAGCTCAGCACCGCGGCGCCCGCAGATAAAAGAGTCAGACACTCACTTTCAAGGCTCTTAAAAACGGCAACGAACAATAGAAAATCCTACTATTCTAAGCTCCCTCTCTTATCGCCCCCCCGGTTCGCTCAGTGAATTAAACATTAGAGCTAGCATGAACACCTTATTCTAATAACACTTTTTGGGGAGAGTTTGGGCGAGGAAACAGCCTTCTAATGAATTGTATCACATCTCGTCAGAGGAGAAAAAAAAAAAAAAACAGCAGTCATTTCCTGGGAGTTGCGTGACCGGGTTTGGGGTCCAGGGAAATGAGCCCCCTCAAAGTGTGGTCGCGGGTCCTGTTTATCTGCGTGCGGATGCGGGGCACCTCCCAGATAAGCAGGCGGAGGGAAGGGTGCCTGCAGCAGGGATAACACCCTGATTAGGATCCTTGACATAAATCCTGCCGGTGGTGTGTGAAGTCGCCAGCCCCTCTCGCCACCGCGGCGCTATCTGGCGGCGGCGTGCCGGCCAGGTGGACGGTCACGATACACGTGCGGTAAAAACAGAAAAATGATATGTCAGCGCAGTTTCGAGGTAAATCATGCATTAAATATGAAGTCTATTGCCCCGGAGCGCGATACAAAAATAGAATCATGAGGTTTATCGTCCTATAGCACTATGCAAATACATCCATATGAGGTTTATCACCTGATTTTGTAATACAAATAAACGGAGCCGTTGGGAAGGAAGCGACTTTTAAAGGATTCATGGAGTGGGTATTCTCCTTATAACCCCTAATGAAGACCCTTTGTGTTTCCTCTCTACCTCTCTCTTCGTTAAGATGCTGTTCATAGTCTTAGTAATGGAGTGGAGAGTAGAAAGTAGAGTCGAGCAGGTTGGGTAGCAGAGAGTAGTCTCTCAGAGTCCGTGGAGAGTAGGAGTAGAGTAGGGAAGAAGTGAAGTACAGTAGAGTAGCCGGGTGGTGTGCAGCAGAGCGGAAACCAGTCTAGATTGCAGAACAACCCGCGGTAGAGCAGAATGATATAAGGCCATAATGCTATGTTGACTGGACCATATTTATAAGACACCGTTTTTCAAGAATCTTTATTCTTTTCTCAGAAATGTACTGAATCTAAATCCAGCATACCACCTGCAATTGTACCACCATGGAAAACACCATAGTAGTGGAGTATAAATAGCAGAGTAGAGAAAAACATGGAGCATTTTCAAGTAGGATTATGCGTGTTATAAGGAGTCTAATAAGAATGGGGATTTGAATAGTATGGTATATAGAGTATATTATAGTATACAAAGGAAAAAGAGTTACAGTAGAATACACACACTTTAGAGAAGAGAGAGAGAGAGAGAGAGAGAGAGAGAGAGAGAGAGAGAGAGAGAGAGAGAGAGAGAGAGAGAGAGAGAGAGAGAAATAGAGAGAGACAGACAGACAGACAGACAGACAGACAGACAGACAGACAGACAGACAGACAGACAGACAGACAGACAGACAGACAGACAGACAGACAGAGAACGAAAGAGAGGGAGAACGAAAGAGAGGGAGAACGAAAGAGAGGGAGAACGAAAGAGAGAGAGACAGAGAGAGAGAGAGAGACAGAGAGAGAGAGAGAGAGAGAGAGAGAGAGAGAGAGAGAGAGAGAGAGAGGCAGTCACTTTAAGTCAAAGTTAGTGGGCGAGGGACACTATCAAATGGCAATGAGTCAGCTGGCAGTGAGCACGCGGAATGCAGGTCCAGTATGCTGGTGACGGTACGGAACAATAGGACGGAACAATGTGACCGAACACTTTGTGTGGAGACATTGGTACTGGGCAGGCGGCATGCTTCTAAATTGAGATTAGCTATGGCCGCTTGGTAATACTGCTCCCGTTTATGCTGCTAAACGCCTGCTGATACAAACTAATAGACTATAGAAACACACCCATGCACACACACACACTCACTGGCACATATGCCCGCACACACAATCACAGAAACACAGAAACACACACACACACTCACAGAAACACAGACACACACACACACACACACACACACACACACACACACACACACACACACACACACAAATGTGTGCCCGCACACACACTTTACGCATACACACACACACAAACACACTTACAACCACAAACACTCACACACACACACACACTATACACAAACAAACACAAACACACACAACAAACACACAAAGGTCCAGATGGGGCAGAAGGATGGTGTTTTGGCAGAGGAATCTGCCAATAAACAGGTAGAACTGGGCCCAAACTCAGGGACCGGAGCCAAGCCTGTTAACGATATTAGCGTCTGCACCTCTAAAACTTCTATATCCCCAGCTCTACTGCTAACAATGTCAACATCCTTATCCGGCTAAAAATTTAACGAATATATGAAGCATATGAAGCAGTATGAAGCAGAGTATGAAGCATAATTCGTTAGACGAACCATCTGATAAAAGTATAGACATCTTTAATGATGTATAATTATATGGAAAAATTTACATTAATGCTATTTATATTTACTTATTTATCCGGGAGGGTATGAATCTACACTCCTTGCTGTCTAAAAACAAAGGTTAATCTTTACCTTTTTAGAAAAAGTATAAGAATAAACAAAGGCTAGAGCTAGAGAAGAGTATAATTTGATAGCAGATCATTATGTCATCATTCAGAATTGGGTTTTCCTTTTGCAACATTATGTGTGTATAATGCTGTGTATTGTGTGTTACAAAGCTTTCCTGGAACCTGACCCGACATCACACGACGCTCACCAGTTTAAACCATTAAATCGCTAATAGCGCCTTCCCCATCACTAATGGTCTTATTTAGCAACGGAGATAAAACATGGCATTCACACACACTTGACTCTAAACAGCGCTGAACTCCTTCAAAGGCTTTAAGAATCCCAAAAAAAAAAACACAGCCTGCATGGTGATAATACAAATCTACTGTGTAGTGTTGCCTTTAGTGTTTCTATGCAGTTGCAAACTTTAAATCTTTTTCCATCCATCGAAGCTATCTCCTCAGTGTTCGGGGTCGTCCTTAATCCAATCGTTGGGTGCGTGACGCAACAAAAGGGAAAGATGGACTCTAGATGTTGCGGGGGGGGGGGGAACACGCTGAAAGAGGCTTAACACGTCCGCTAACACAACTCGTTTCCAGCACCAGGCCCTGGCACGACGCTCACTCATTCACGCTCCGCTCTACTCCTCAAAGGGCCCCCGCTTACATAACCGTTGCCAGGGTGCATTTCAGAAGCAAGCAACCTTGGAAGAGAAATAAAAAAAAAATCATCTGTTTAAACGAAAACTTAAACTCTGTGGCCCTCTCTCGACTGATTATCTAAGTTGTAGCGAGGCTCTCCCCTGACGTTCTGAGGCTGTTTACGCTTTTTCTTGAGGCCAGACTTTCATGGATGTTCTGCACCTCCTTCCATCCATCCGCAGCAAGCCCAGGTGGTCTGGATGCGCCTCTCTCTCTCTCTCTCTCTCTCTCTCTCTCTCTCTCTCTCTCTCTCTCTCTCTCTCTCTCTCTCTCTCTCTTTCTCTCCATCCCTCGGCCTGCAGACCTCTGAGTAGATACCCTGCCCAGGGGGAACAGTGATGATGATGGTGGTGGAGGAGGAGGAGAAGGAGGAGGATGGATGGATGGATCATTACAACCCTTGGCAATGTCACACGCGACTTTGGTTTCCCAGAGCATGGGGCCATTAGCCATAAATCATATGGAAACATAAGCACACTAATGAATGGCTGGGGCAGGACTATTTATACAGTGTATCTGGGAGTGCAGGCCCAGCGCGGTGGCTCAATATTACTGCCGGATCCCAGGATTTTATTGTAACGTCGTTCATCTTTTCCCAGTTAGCTCTTATTGTCCTTGTGCTCCCACGTTTCCGCGCTGTGTCTAACGGCATTACCAGGCCATGTACGTATATATATATATATATATTTATTTTATATAATACATAACTGAGTTTTAGCAGCCTCGAAGGGGGCCATCTATTGAATGATTCCGTCGGCAGAAAAAGCCCCCGCTGACACGATTGGCGTCCAGCTATCGGCGGCCGGAGTTCAGACGTGTCAGGGTTTTAAATTAAACCAGACAATCTTGGCGGTTAGCCAGCCACTGTTGGGCTCTGCTTTAGCACTGGGGTTGATCAAAGGCAGCGCGGCTCCCGCGGAAAGCCACTTCGGGACCCCGAGATCGCTCTCACATCGCCAGTAATAACATGTGACACACATAGCGCCTTTCAGCCCACTCTTTATCTTCATCTGGGGAGAGAAAGCCAGTTTGACGTAATCGCTAATCCACTTGAATTTCCCGTTTAACCCTTGCAAGTTATTTTTTACAAGTTACAATTTTGGTAGGGGTTTCTCGGGAGTTAATCTATTGGAACAGAGTTCTGATATAATCATAACTCCAAACATCCACAGTTTACTGTTTACATTCACATTCTACTGAGTAGAATGTGTTATGTGACCAGCTGTTTTACATTTTTTCATTCTTCCCCTGTTCTTTCAGTTCTTTTAGTTTTATTCACAGTATAGACAATTAAATATTACTAAGTAACAATATTAATAAATTAAACAGTATTAATATAGAAGTGTTTTTGGCTTTCGCCGTTATACATTTGCGCTTCGCCAAATTAGCAAGC
>NC_082400.1:5463970-5576470 GCF_031168955.1 Gadus macrocephalus
GGTAAATTATGAAATAATGTGACCATCTGTATTTCCACTTGATGAATCTGGCAAATAACAAATTACAAGCACACTCTGATCCAGAAAAGACTAGACACATGTCTCTGTGCGGTGTGAAACTGTTTCAAGATTTGCAGGCTCCAGTGGGAAGGAGTGTGAAGAAAAGTTCTCATATTTATTGATTGCATGCGTGTCGATTTAGTAATACAGACATAATTAATGATTATCAATGTCCAATGTGCGCCCAATGCTATCGAGAACCCTGGGGAAATCAAAAGCTCAATAAATCTGGGCACGGACGCGTTTCGCAAATTTCAAGGGAAAATGTGGAAGATAACTATATGATATAAGAAGCATTCTATGTTAAACACTTTAATGCACAGCACATTAACTTACTCGTTTGTCTGTTCTGTTCAAGGCCTAGATTGGGTACTCAGGACATTAACTTGTTTGTTCTCCAAACACGAAAATAAGTGGTGAAAATAAAGGAATCATCGAGACTAAACAGATAAACAAAGAGCCAAGGCTAAAACAATTAAAACCACAGCCGGAGTTCAACAACCCTCTCTATAAAAGCCTGGCGGAGGAGCTAACGCCGTAGCCTCTCCCTACCAAAGCGGATGTCATTAGACGCTAGGCTGAACAATAGCACCGCGAGGCCATGCCACATTGTGACTCGTGTGGATTTAAAGGTCTGGTCCCAACCTATTTACTGTCAATGTCAGGGTGTGGATGTCTGGAGGTCTTTGCTGAAGCATAGCAGCAGAGGCTGAAATACTTTTACTTACAGTGGGTGAAGGGTTGGAGGCTCTTGGAGAAAGGCCTTATGCCGTGCGTTCTGCGGCGCTGAATTTTTTGCAGATTTATTACGAATGCTAATTGTTTTATAATTGAGTTTAGTTATGCGTTGACAGATGTGAGGTTTTAAGGATGTGAGTTTTTGAACAGTGTGACTTTCGTGAGTGCTAGTATTTAGATGTAAGTTTTACAGCTGAGTTTGAAGATGCAAACTATGTAATATTCATAGTCTAAATATGTCCTGTAGAGCGTGTACATAGATGTGTGAAGCAGGCAGTATGATTCAAAATAACTTCAAATTAATTATTTTCTATGAAATTGTAACAAAAATCAAATATCAAATGACATTTGCATTTGATGCAATTAACTTTTTCTTTAGGTTAGGTGGTAAATTGAGGCAAGAATGGAATGTATTGATGACTATAGCTAGTTAGTTTTGACTGGAGATTAAAGGCGACAGTTGTTCTCATAGTTTATTAATTGTGTGTGTGTGTGTGTGTGTGTGTGTGTGTGTGTGTGTGTGTGTGTGTGTGTGTGTGTGTGTGTGTGTGTGTGTGTGTGTGTGTGTGTGTGTGTGTGTGCGTGTATCTGTGTGTGTGCGTGTGTATCTGTGTGTGTGGGTGCTTTGGTGTACATTTGCCTGCATGTCGATAACTTGTCAAGAAGGAGACGAGTCATCAAACTCTTTCAAACGTTTATATAAACCCTATTCCAGACAAGGTGAGAACAACAACAGCACACCAAATGTACCGTCCTTACAATCTGAAAAGAGAAAACTTTGAAATGATTAAGACTTAGCCTTGGACCTGCATATCCGGTCTGAGCTGTTTCTGCAGTGAATACCAAAACTCAGTGAATAGTCGTGTCTTCCAACCCCACCGTTATCACTCTCCGGATCTACTCAGAAAGAGAGAAGGGCCTTCTCTCCTGGCGCTTGCCGTCTGCTAGCTTCAACCTATGACACAGGGTTTGTGCAGGGCCAAGGGGAGAGCACAACACACTCGCTATGAGCCAATTAGGTGCTTATTTATGGTCCTCCGTTGTCTAATAAACGTCAACGACTGGTTTTAACGGCCCGGGAAGCCGGGGGTGATTAAAACACAGGGCCCCGGGGCAGGGGGGAGGGGGGGGGGGGTCAGGGAGAAATAGCCGCCGCTCTTCGCCGGGCAGAAAGACTACTCGGCCTCACTGGGAGAGAGTTTATGCTGATGGAAATAATAGGAATGCCAGCGAGCAATAATTATACACTTCAGGTGCTCTTTGTGTCTGAGGACCTTGGGGGGACTCACAAGGTCCTCAGAACACAAAAGGGCCCCGCTGTACAGACACAGAGGGCGCCCTCTGCTCGGGCGTTGAGTCTCCCCCCGTGCTCTGAGAACAATGGGACAGGCTGCTAAAGGGCATCCGTGTTGAGCTGCAGGTTTCCATTGTTCGCCCGGGTGTGCTTTGATTTCTTCCCATCAATTGACCACCTTATGGATCGCCTGCTGTGTGGGGTTCACTTTGCCTCGTGTGTTTCTTAACCCCCCCGGTTAGGAGTTAGCCAATCACAGATGTCTTGAGAGTGTAATTTAGCCAATCGCAGATTCAAAATAGTGTAAGACTGCCAAGATTCTAACTATATTACGAGGAAATGAAGAAACCAAAATCTAAAACAAATAAATGTAGAGATGATAAATATTTCAAAAAATAAATAAATAAAACGATGTGCACGAAGTTGAAGCTATATCGTTTATTGGTAATAATTTATTGTTGATATATTTATGTTAAGAACTTGTTTATGAGATTAACCATAAATATCATGCAGGCATTATTTTGTCCAAATATTTTACTTGACGATTCCCAACATTTAATGTTGGGAATCAGACGGCTTCCTGCCGTCTGCTCCTCTCTCCATCATCTGTGTAATTGAGAATATTTATTCATTTTGGTATGACATTTGTAAATGTCAACAGCACATTGTCGCATCTGAACCCCAGGATAATTAAGCTGCTGATTGGCTCTTCGTGTTTTTTTCTCCAAACTCTCCACGTATGAAATCGCCGTATTACAATGATAATCTTTTAGTATGACCTTCCTATGATTTGCACAGATGGAGAATTTCAGCTTGTTTAAATCAGAGGGTGGAGTGTTCTGCACAGCTCTGTCCACTCTGCTCTACTGTAGTCAGTAGTGCACCACCGCCTGTGTGCCTGTGCTGCCGAGCGGCCACTAATGGTTTTATAACAGCAAAAAACACTCAAGCTGGAATGTGTTTAAAAGTGCTGGACAGAGTATTCACACTGCCGAAGTCTGGTGAGGCCGCGGTTAAAAGGCGCCAAGCTCTGCTATTTTCTAATACAAGAGAGTACTGCCTCATACGTGTGTCGCGAGGAAATCGCCCGTCGCCTCCACTCTGCATCACCTCTGAACTTTGGACTGCTGACGTCATTAGTCTGGCATTTGCATTTTCAGTCGGTTACCTTCTGAAAAACAGTATGTCAAGGCGACCGACTTCTGTGCACATTGCTGCATGAAAACAGCGTTGGTTTTCAACCGGCTTATGAAGCAGTGCTGTTTGGTGTCAGAACTTAGCAGAGGACTCAAGTCCCCCCTATAAAAGGCGTTCAACTTTAAACATGTAGATGGAAACCTTGAGATGTGGTGGGGTCGGTGGGCTTTTAAATGATGGAGAGGGAGCTGATATATGCTCCTCATTATTCCCGGGCACCATAGAGGGAGAAAGACTAGTTAAAATGACCTCCTGTAATGTGCGATACGCTCCGACTGCGGGCCTGGGTATTTATTTAGACGTTTGTGTAGGAGTTTGGGTTTTTTAAACTCATGTGTGTGTGTACAGGTGTCTGTATCTTGCATCCGTGTTTTCAAATGTGCTTGCTTGATGTGTGATATTGGTGTGTGTGCTTTTGTGTGTGTCTCTGTGTGTGCATGGCTGAACAAGAAAGAGATGATTGTCTGATGCTTTCAAATTCTCCAACAAATCCAAAGACGAGGTGACAGCAAAAACCCAGCGAATCCCCCGTCTCTTTGCCTTCTTATCTCCACACGCCACATCCAGGGTACGCAGTATTTGTTGTGATGTGAAATACAGCCATCAAAATGATTGAATTATGTCGAATGCTATCCCAGAACAATCCCAGCCACTCTCGCGGTGTTAATGGTGTGTTTCACCAACGCACAACGGCCAAAACCCAATCACCTTATTGCACTGTGAATCCGAAAGGCAATAACTATAAACCCAGAATGAGGAATTCATTGCATGCTAAATTGCTAGTTATTGTTGGCTAGGCAGCTAGCTGAATGATAGCAGCGGTTAGCTTCCAACACACACTGGGGCGCGGGGAGAAGAGAGCCTGGAGATGGAGCTGCCAGGGGTCTCACACACACACACACACTCACACACACAGACATACACATAAACACACACACAGACACACACACACACACACACACACACACACACACAGATAAATACATATACGCACACGTATGCATTTATCTGTGTGTATTTGTGTGTGTACATGTGTGTGTCTGTATGCGTCTAATGATTTATTTATGCAAGTTTATGCATGTGTGTGTGTGTGTGTTTGTGTGTTTACATGTACAACACCATTGGTTGAGCCCAGCAGGGCCGATCAGAAGTTGTCTGTCTGTGGCTGGAGAGACCTGATAAGACAGCGTGTGTGTGTGTGTGTGTGTGTGTGTGTGTGTGTGTGTGTGTGTGTGTGTGTGTGTGTGTGTGTGTGTGTGTGTGTGTGTGTGTGTGTGTGTGTGCGTGAGTCTCTTTCTGTCTTCTTGGTGAGTGTGTGTGTGTGTGTTTGTCTTGACCGAGTATGTGGTTGGGTGTTTGTGTGTGTGCGGCTTACTCAGAGTTGAGTTTGTGTGTTCGTGTGCGTGCACACTTGACAGTGTATACATGCAAATGTCTAAGTCCTGGTTGAGCATGTGTGTGTCGCGTCTCCTTGTGTGTGTGTTTGTTTGTGTGTGTGTGTGTGTGTGTGTGTGTGTGTGTGTGTGTGTGTGTGTGTGTGTGTGTGTGTGTGTGTGTGTGTTATCAGGAGGCTCCCGGGGGCCCGGTCCCCTCATGAGAGAAGGATCATTACTGATCCCACTCCTCTAATGAAGCACCTACTCTGCTGCAGAAGGGTCCCTTACACACACACCCATACTACTGCACACACACACACACACACAGACACACACACACACACACACACACACACACACACACACACACACACACACACACACACACACACACACACACACACACACACACACACACACACACACACACACAAACTCTTAGGCTGCAGCATGCACAAACACACAGCGGCATGCATGGATGCACACACACACACACACACACACACACACACACACACACACACACACACAAACTTGTATTCACATACAGATGCATGCAAGCAGACACAATCACACACCCAAACACGCACGCACACACACACACACAAGTCTAGTCATACACGTACACACACATATATGTACTTGTTGAAATGCAAAACCGTATACAAACACTATCACGCACACACACACACTCAAACACCCAAGTCACTCATGAGCAATTAATGGCTAACATTTCAAACGTACCCTCTGTGAGTTCACGCTGGGTGAGAGTTTCTCGTCGTATTAGCCCAGACACACACGGCGAGGCCTGATTGATGACCAGGGGGGCGCCGGAGGAGGGCTGTGTGGCGCCGCCATGACCTTCAGACCAGAGAGCCCTCCTCCACTCCCCCACCTCCACCTCCTTCTACCCCACCTCTCCTCCCCCACCTCCTCTCCCCCGCCCCCATCTCTCCCCTCCAGCCACCTGCACCTCCTCCTTCCCTCCTCCACCTCCACCCCCCCCACCTCCTCCCCGTCTCCCCCACCTCCTCTCTCCCTCCTTCTCCTTCTCTCCTCCCACCGACCAGCTCCACCCCCTCTCCTCTCCACTTGTCGTTTTCCTCCCTCTCCTCCACCTGAGAGTGGAGGACAAACATTGTGGCACGCGGGGAAAAACAAAGACGGGGGGAGGGGAGGACGGGAGGGAGGGAGGGAGGGAGGGAGTGAAGGGGAGGAGGAGGGGGAGGAGAGGGGTGGAGATGGAGCACTTTGTCAGATCAGTTAATTGAGTAATTGGCCCATAGCGATGGCCATCTATTAGGGGCTCCTCCCTCCCCTCAGCTGCCTCCAGACAAGCCCCCCCCCCCCCCCCCCCCCTGGTCCCTCGCTACACCCATCAGCCCTGGAGGTCCCTCGCTACACCCATCAGCCCTGGAGGGGGCCCACACCTACGCTGGTCTCACTGCTAGCCTCTGCGTCCCCTTACCCCATCGCTAGCTCACACCTCCTCCTCTCTGCTCGCTCCTCATACTCCTCCTCCTCCTCTTCCTCCTCCTCCTCCTCCTCCTCTCTCAGCATCATCCATCACTGTACGGTCGGCGGCCAGGTTTAAGTGAAGGTGATGAAGATGTTTGTGTGTCGGGTCCCCCCACCAGCCCCCGGAGGTTAAAGTCCCCCTTTTCCTTCCCTGGCACCCAACCTCAGCATCATCTCCACCGCGACCCTCAACACCCTCATCGCCCCCACCCAAACCTCGGTCAAACTGGGTCTTCTAATTGGACGTAAACACAGGATCATAGGTGAGGTTGCTGGCGTTCGACCTCGAGACGAAAAAACGTTTCTGGGTTTGATCATTTGACGCCATAGCCTAACCTGTAGGAGGCCTTGAGACATACGCCCTAACCTGGTCTGCTCCTGAGAGTGTCAGTGGTCCCCTGGTTTCAGCTCCAATGTGCAGACGATGAGATTGTTTTAAATGGCATGCTGAATAGCTATGGACGTTCACAAACATGTTTGCAAAAACAGTGATGGCAGACACTTCTATGTTCAAGGTCATATAAGCCATACTTACACCTTTGAAACGTAACAAAGTAACATACGTAAGTATGAAATGACTGTAAGTTCACTTTAAGACATGCATCTGAATTCAGTGCACGTCACTTTGGATAAGGCGTCTGTTAAATGCCTCAATAGTAAACAGCCAGATCACACTTTATAAGGGCTAATTATAATGAAATGTGTTATCATTAGAGAGGGGGGCTGTTTGTCTACAGTCTGGGTCCTTCCGTGTTTGAACAGCTGTGGGAGTGTACCGGGGGTCTGGGGGTCCATGGCAGAGCCAGGCAGTCTGGGGTCCGCTTAACTAGTGTGACCTCAACCCATCTCAGTATTTGTTCAGTATACAGCACCAGGAAATGGCTTGGTTGGTGTCTGTGTGTTTGTTTGTGTGTGTGTGTGCGTGTGTGTGTGTGTGCGTGTGTGTGTGTGTGCGTGCGTGCGTGCGTGCGTGCGTCCGTGCGTGCGTGCGTGCCTTTCTGCGTGCGTGCGTGCGCGTGTGTGTATGTGTGTGCTTTCTTAAATATTCTTCCTATCATTCAGTGTTCAACTTATTGTAGTTGAAAACGATAGTTTAGTGACACAAAATAGTGAGGGACACTTCAGATTATCTTTACCTTTTTAGGAGAATATTATTGCAAACATAAGAAAAATATGTGTGCACCATTTTCCAAGGCTTTTGTTAAAAATTTAAATGATCTGCGTTCATTCTCTCACACACTCAATCAATTTCGGAGGCTCCATTGATTTTTGGGTGGATGTTTTTTATTCTTTAGATGTTCAAATTACTTTGAATTATTTTGAACAAAAAGGAGAGCTCAAGTGAAAAAGTCACAGATCTTAGCATTAAACTGCTTTGTTCCCAGACAATGGTACGCCTGAAGGGAAAATACCCCCCGTTACTCATGTAGTTTTTATCACTGCTGTACTTTCATCGTTGTCAGGTTTTATCGGCGGGCATCTGGGAAGAACTGGCTGATTCCAGCTGTGTTCACAGTTGGACAACAGCGGTGGAGGCCTTAATAGTCTTATATATATTATTTTAATTCCAAACTGATTTGGAATTAAAGAGACGATGAATCTAAACCTTCCCTACTGCCTCCTGCTAGTCTAAGAGGATCAGACATGTGTTTACACAAAACTACTAAATCTTCCTTCTAGTCATCTTCTAAGTTATTCCAAAGAGTCCCGTATTGATCTCCTCAAGTGGAATTTGAAGCTAATATTGATATGTGTGTTGGTTATTCGTGGTGTTTCGGTATTTTTTGGACTGCTTAAAGTTTGGTTTAGTACTAAAATCATATGTGAACAGCTAAATTCAGTAAGGTGTTATATGTCCAATTTATGACGAGGCATGTGTGTTACATTTAAACCAAGCGGATGAAGACAAAGTGGTTGTTTGAAAGGATTAAGTGCCAGCAATTAAGACATTAGTGGACATTGGTGGCCTAGTTAAGCAGGAAGCTCCTGATTAAGTGGTACAATCACTATCCCTGATGTGTGCCACTGAACAATGCCTCGAGCAGTTCAATCCAAACGACAACGGCCGTCTTCATTCTCATCTCAGTCCAGCCAGTGAGGATGACATTTCTCCAAATTCACCTGCAATTGGTCGGTTGCCCTTGTTTACCTCTTTTGAATGACATTCATGTCTGTAACTTAATATGTCTGTAGCCTCCGCACAATCCCAGGGTTCCATAGAACACAAAGACCGATATGTATAAGCATTGGTATTAATCATTTTAACGTGTCCTTTAGTCGAGGGCCGATGAAAGCATGAGGCCACGTTGACCTCCGATCGACATTAAGTCTGTTCCTCAGTAAAGGCAAAAGGGTGGCTTTTGAACGGAAAATCAAGTAAACAGTGAGCAAGTCTGTTGCAGTGAAAGTGTCCTCGCCACGGGTTTCTGTTAGCTTTGGGATTATGGAGCAGGAGGGGGTTTCAGTATTGAAAGGGATCTGCTCTGGGACGGATTTGGGTAGAAGGTCACCAATTACATTAGGGAAGGCACCTGGTGAGAACAAAGAGTGGAGAGCTAGCTTGAGACTGGCATGCATCGGAAATCACTTGATTTCTCACCATTTTCCCACACATTGCTGGCTTTATCCTATGACATCATCAACTGACAAAAAACCTGCCACAGATTCAGATCTATATAGATATTTATAGGGTAGCAATTCTATTAGCTGAAGTAATTTGTCCAACACACGAAGCGAGTGCAAGCGAATACCTCCCCAAGGACGTGAAGACATCTTAGAAGAAGAAGACGAGAGGGAAGCGGAGGAGAGGTAGCGGGCGGGGGGGGGGGGGGGGTACTCAAGGGAAATGGGTACACCGTCAAACAGAGCAAGGTTTCAAATTAAAAGACAGGGAGGGAAAAAAGAATGTTAATGGCGGATTATAGTGTGAGAATAACATGAAGAACAGTCATTAAAACGGCCCCTGTAAGTCTATTGGCTGAGAATGAGGAGCAGAAGAAGTAGGTCTAATGGTGAGAGATATATCAATTCAAAGTGAAAGTGACCCTACCTTTTTTTCTTTTTCTATTATATGATACGATTCCCTTGTGGTTGCGCATAAAAATATAACACCGGCTTTTCCTGATAACTTTAATCATTAAAAGGACCTCATTTTTAAGATGGAAAAAAAGGGATTGAGCTGTATTACGTTATTACATTTTGAGTTCTTCAAGCTAATTTAAACGTCAGACAGAAGAGACCGACAGGGTTCAAATCAGCTCATAGTTGGCATGGTGGACATCATTTCTCTTTTTTGTACTAATTTAACCTCACTTGTTTTAATTTATACAGTATATCCACGTATGACAAAGAATTCAGTTTAGAACATAGCTGGGAATATATTTGTCTGAAAGACCAAAGATCTTTCCATACACATTGACTTTCAGCTGCAAGGTTATGGGTGTCACCCCTCCCACAGTCTAGTTGTAGTAATGCTCTCTCAGTCTCTCTCTCTCTCAGTCTCTCTCTCTCTCAGTCTCTCTCAGTCTCTCTCTCTCTCTCTCTCTCTCTCTCTCTCTCTCTCTCTCTCTCTCTCTCTCTCTCTCTCTCTCTCTCTCTCTCTCTCTCTGTCTGTAGCAAACATGAAAGTATATCTAAGCTGACTTTAATATAATATAAAGAGTCTACACTTGAATCTAACAGAATAATCGGGTGTAGGCTGAGACTTTAATATAAAGTATACACTTGAAGCTAAGTGAATCATCAATGCTCTCTTCCTCTCTCTAAAGGCAGTGTAACTAGAATCAGTAGAGGTTGGTCTGTCTGTCTACCCATATTTCTATCCATCTATCTATCTATCTATCTATCTACCTATCTGTCTATCTACTATGTCTGTCTGTGTGCCTGCCTTCTTACCTCTCCGCCCTTCCATCTACTGAAGATGGAAGGATTGAACTTATTTCATGGAACCATTAATTGAATCTCAACTACGGCACGACAGCGTTAAACACTGATATAGGGCTATACAGGGTTATTATGGGATATACATGGATATATTGGGCTATACAGGGTTATTATGGGATAAACTTAAGCAATTGATCACGCCAGGCTGTGGTATGTGCTCATTATACCACTGTTAAGGGGCGTTGTCCGGCCCCGACGCGCAGCGGAGGGCCGGCGACCAATCAGATCGCTGGATTCAGGCCCCCCGTTGTATAAATGGATTTATACAACGGGGGACCTAAATCCAGCGATCTGATTGGTTCCCAACTGTTGTATAATGAGCGTATACATAACTGCTATGACGCCCGATAATTTTGTGAAAGTTTGCATATCACTCCGCGCCTGGAAGTAGAAACAAGCAGTCAGTGGCATGTGCTCATTATACCACTGTGAAGGGGGTCGCCGGCAGTGGTATAATGAGCACATACCACAGCCTGGCGTGATCTATTGCTTAAATATAGGGCTATACAGGGTTATTATGGGATATACATGGATATATAGGACAATACAGGGTTATTATGGGATATATAGGGTTAGTATGGATATATAGGGCTAGATGGACATGTAGAGTGATCCGATGGTGTCTGTTCAGAAGAGTCCGGGTCGTCTTCCCAGACGTCCCTACGGGGACGTCTGGGAAGGCGACACACTTTTGTATGTCTCGCTGGGGAATACAGTCCCCGGTTTGCACACAAATATATGCCTCACCATACATGGGTGCTCGTGCAATAGCGTGAAATACAAGGTTAAGCCAGATGTCCACACGTCCTCCACAGAGCCCTGGCCCAGGCCAGCGGAGAGTCCTTCCGAAGTACTGACGACTCCCGAGTGCGAGTGCAGCCAGGGCAGGGCAGAGTTGTGATCGGGTCTCCTGTTCTCCTGTTCTCCTGGTTAGTTTCAATGAGGTGAAAATCCAATCAGTTGGCTTCTCACTTCAAGGCCCGCGTTGGGCGCCGGCCCTCTGAGAGCTCCGCACAAAATGAGCTCTCAGAGGAAAATGTCAAAAACCCATTCTCAGTGCATTCCTCTTTATCAGTTCACTTTAATTATTTATCCCCATATGGCAAACACACACACACACACACACACACACACACTTTAAGAGCCACTTTGAAGGCACCAAGGAATGTAGTTAATAGGTTTTTGTTGGCAGTAATGTATATTTCGAAGGTTGGTGAGTCTACCCTTTTCTGTTTGATTTCTTCGGAGGTCGAAAAAATAGCAGGACAGTAATTGCGGATAATAGAAATTGATTAGACGGCCCTTTGATATAATTGCTTTTAGTGTGAGGGTCCACCAAGAACGCAGGACATACCAACTTTTAATCACGTCTTACCCTTCAATTACCTGAGAGAGTCCGCCCCCTCTGTCTCTCTGTGTGTTTGGGTTTCCGTCGAGGTGAATTGATATTAATTTCAAGTATGAGTGGAGGAACCCCAGCAGAGGACAAAGAGTTTGTATTTGTCTTCCATTGGCCTTTGTGAGGCTCTGTATGATGACACAGAGCTTTTGTTGTATCACATTTTTTGATGTGTGTCTCAAGCATGAATACATTACATAAATAGCATGTTCCGTTAAATAGCATAAATGAGAAACATTTTAGGGAGAGTGGTTTTCAGAACAGGGTCAGTGTGTGTGTGTGTGTGTGTGTGTGTGTGTGTGTGTGTGAGAGTGTGTGTGTGTGTGTGTGTGTGTGTGTGTGTGTGTGTGTGTGTGTGTGTGTGTGTGCGCGTGCGTGCGTGCGTGCTTGTGTATGTATGTGCCACTGAGAGTTTGTATGTGTGTGTGTGTGCATGTTTGTGTGTGTGTGCGTGCGTGCGTGCGTGCGTGTGTGTTTATGCACGTGTGACTGAGAGTTTGCATTTGTGTGTGTGTTTGTGTGCGACTGAGTTTGTGTGTGTTTGTGTGTAAAGTCTGGTTGAAACACCATCAGATGCTGTTTATGTTATGAGCTGAACCCTGTTACCCACTGGGAGAATAAATTGTGGAGCTAATCAATTTCAGGGGTTTAGACACACTGAGGCAAAGATATTTTACACTTGCTATTCATTGTTTCAAGAAATTATGACTTAAATTACTGGAAAGGAGAAACAATAACAATACACAAAAATGCGAATAATTGAAGTATAGCGCAGAGTAAAGTTTCCACTAGTTTCCACTAATTTTTTTAAATCAAATGATTTAAATACATTTGGTTGTTTTGCGTTGACGTGTCATCCAACGATTTGCAGCAAGGCTTAGGTGTTGTTGCCAAACTGAAAGTAATCGAGAAAAGTAGAATGCAAATATATGTATGCATATATATGTAAATAATTTCACACACTTAATTTTGTCATTATTTCTGTATCATTTATCATGACAGAATAGAATCAGTCAACACTCATCAATTGATTGACGGAAAAAAGGTCTATTTCATTAATAAAGTTCAGGTCGCAAGCCACTTCTGGGGTAAGCTTATAGCCCTTATTAACTTACCCACCACACACTCTGAACAAACCCCCCACCTATCTTCAAGGTATCCCACCCTGGGTGCCCATATGAGGTTAATGGGGGTCCTGTTGGATCGGATGAAGGTATTTTCATTCATGCCCCTTATCTTCTCTCAATCTCCACAAATATCTCTGGAACCCACGTCCTCTTAATCAAAGAGATAGCGTTTAGCAACACAATTAACTCCACTGATGAGACATCAGACGATCCAAGAGGGAAGAAGAGGAAGAGGAGGAAGAAGAAGAAGAAGAAGAAGAAGACGAAGACGAAGACGATAGACGATAGCGGGCCAGGACAATTTCGTCAGTTGTTAATCCGTAGTTCAGCTGCCGTAATCACAGAGCTTGGTAAAATAAGGGCGGGTTCTCCTGACACTAGCTTGGGATGTTTGGGGGATATTCCATCCTACCCGGGTAAGACGGCCAACAGTATCTCTTACAGACTCCAGGCTTGACTGCTCGCCTCAGGGATCGGCCACTCCTGGTTTGAAAGGCAGGGTTTCCGTTGATCCGTAACGTAAAACTCTGTAATAACTGAAGATTGCTCTGTCGCTGAAGTTAGCGTGAAAGCTTAAAGCTGGATGGTAATTGAAGCTTTTCTGTAGCTAAAGCTAGCATGAAGCTAAGCTTGATTGTTATTGGCGCTTTCTCTGTAGCCAAAGCTAGCATGAAGCCAAAGCTGTATGGTAATGCAAGCTTTCTCAGCAGCTATCATGAAGCTAAAGTAGTAGGCCTATAGCACCCAAAGGCACCATTATTTTGAAATGTGATATTTTTATGAATTTATTTTTTGTTCTTTTGTTGAATTTCCCAATCACAGTTTTGTGCTTTTCTTCTGTATTATATTACACTCTCATGGCAATATGGCCATTAAAACAAAGTAGAAATTATGACTGCATTAACTATGAATGTACAATATGCATTAAAAAAACATAAGAACATGTTTACGTTATCAGTTATATATTTGACCTGCTGATTGCTGGTATGTAGAATACAAATTTGAATACACAAGAGTTATCCCCTAGCTGAAGAGCATAGTGGGTTGTCTTTACCTCACAATGCCAGCATAAAAGTGAGTGCATCCACTTCATTAATTGTGTAGTTCATTGATCAGTAGTTGACATAGAGGTCACTCTTTGTACTTTTTTGTGTACTTTTTTTTCAACTGTTGCCAGGGAAACTTGACCACATCGCCAAGCTGCTGGTACCCTTTTAAGACACGTCATCTGTGTCTGTTTACGTGAATGGTCCTTAACGACCTGTCTCTGTATTCAAGCTATTGTGCCGAAGAACATATCTGATGTTTCCACTTTATAGGCCATTGCCTGTGTCTTTATTGTAATGTTAAAGTATCGATAACTACATAAGTAATAGTGGGAATACTTTACAATAAGGGTACATTGATTAACCATTTATTGAATTTAATTGATGCACTCATAAGCATTAACTAACAGCTAACTATTTGTGGAAGAAGGATTTACTCATGGTTTTTGTTTTGCCTGAGGTTATGTTGTTCATGTTAACTGAGGTGTTAATTAATCTACAACATCATTTAACAGGGCTAGGGATAGTTTTTTATCTATTTTTTTCTCAGTTCTTGTTAGTCCAAGTCTGTCTTGTTACAATGGCCCACAGTCTCCAACTATTTCATTCATCTTTATTCAGATAAAATATGTATTAAAATAAATCCATTTCTTTATTTTAAGCATTAGTTAACAGGCGTAGTAGGAGAAGTACATTTCTAAACCAAGGTTATGCCAACGCAACAATTCAAATTGTCTATTTTCAGTACACACGCTACAACAGATAAATATTTGGATTTTCCATATTGTAAACAACGCCGGATTAAATTACATACTTCCAAAGCCACGGCTCATGCGAGGAAAAATGCACAAAGGTAAGTGACAAAAGAGCGCTTCCCATGGAACAAACAGAGTAAAATGAGCCCTTCTTGCACCAAGCCTCCCGTCACATACAAGATAATTACGTGATACCACAATACATTAATGTTTGTGTGGCAGGATGCAGGGGTTCACTGAATTCGACCAGCTATTTTGAAATAATGTTGTCAACGCGTTCTGGAGTGCATACCGGTTTTACTGCACCGCTAAGAACTCTGGGAAGGAGTTAGAAGGGTCAAACCAGTCCAGTGGCCCGCTTCCCATTAGAAATGTTCTCCACAGCACCCGCAGGGTTCATTTGACATTTACATACGTGGACCTCACGTGACCTCAGCTCAACAAGGTAGCCCGCTGAAGGGGCCTTCTTGGAGTGGATAGAGGTGAGGTTGTTCCACACGCTCCACCTTGAACCCTTTAGAAATAGGACGATTTTCCGAAGCCCTCGCTGCATAAATATCACTTCCACAGACTTCCTGATTCACAATTAGGAAGGGAACGGAAAAACTGGTTTAAACAAAAGCGTGTAATAAAATAATTATGATATTGTGACAAATAGGAAGGGGACGGAAAATCTGGTTTAAACAAAAACGTGTAATAAAATAACTATGATATTGGGATGAATCACTATGAGGAATCCTCCTTACTGCTTCTATCCCTCTGTGAGGTCAAAGACAAGAAAGTTGGTATATTCAAAAAGGAAAATAATGTGTATTGATTATATAAGGTATTGTTGCAGATTTGACTGGAGACAGCGGGCAGGAATCGAACCAAGAACTCATCCGGCCCTAGAGACTCACTCGACAATTCACTGGGAGTCTCACTTCACTGAGTGAATCTGCTGTCCGCCTATCTGCCCATTAAAACGCCACTAGCCGGGTCCGCAGCCTGTCTAATTGAACGGGGTACTCAACGGGGGAATAGGGGGGGATCACAGCCACCAACGACCACAGAGTGCTGAGGCCATTCTGTGGTCCCTTCCCTTTGTGAAGGCGTCCATTTTATCTCCGTCTTCATTCAAGGTAGCTTGGCTGGGGGGATGTGGGGGATCGGGGGATCGGCTCAAGGAAATATACATAATAATCAGAGAGCGAGAGCGAGAGAGGGAGATAGAGAAGAGCGGTTTTGGGGGAGGGGGGGATGGTCTCTCTCTCGCTCTCTCTCTCTCTGATTATTATGTTTTCTTCCCAGAGCCGACCCGCAGTGACCTCCGTATCTTCTTGTGTTCCAGCTGCAGATTTAATGAGTTAATCCTCTATCGCAGAGCCCACCCCCTCACCCATCCCACCCTTTCATCCTGTTGAATCGCCGGAATGAAAGAGGGAGGGGGGTGGGGGGAGGAGGTAGCGAGTGAAACACAGCCCCGATGACGTGGGAGGGGCCGTGATGCTAATCTGAAAATGGGCATGTCGCTGTGTGTGTAGCCATCACCGGATGTGTGGTCATGATGAACGGTCACTCTGTGTTTTTGTTCCTAGTTTATCATCGAGAACAGAGCAGGACTCACACATTCACGATGTTCTCACGGCCGCTGGCAAACTAAGGACGGAGGAGCGTGAGGGGAATCCACAACATCATTTTTTCTCACAGCAAATAACCCTGATCACCAACCATGCAGCTAAACAAGCAGATAGGCGGTCTGAAAACAGCTTGGACGGCAGGGCAGTGTGTGTGGTGGTGACAGTGATTGACTCCCCAAACAAAAGGTTATGGTTTCAATCCCCTGAACGTCAGCAGTCTAGCTGAAGGCCTCCAAGAGCAAGATGGCTTCCCACCCCTACAGGGGGCCGGGGGGATCTAGCAACAAGTAGTCACACATGCTACTGACATGGCTCCTATCAGGTCCTCATAGACACATGAGTAATGAGTTATGAAGCAACAGCATAACGGTCGTTGCAGGCCCGTTGCTGAAATGCAACATTTGTAAAAAAAAAAAAAAGTCCCTTAGGAAACCCTGAAGATGCGACACACAAAAACACAAAACGGATACTAATGATACTATTAATTACAGCGCGCTCTAACAAATGTGGTAGCAAAGTGCCATGCGTGCCTCTCGGGATTATCTATTGTTTTAATTAGTAACGGGGGCAGGATTCACTTCCCCATGGAGACCAACTAGCCAAGACTCTGTAATCGGCCCGCAGAGACCAGCCCAGCCTCGCAGTTTGGAGACACCCAAGAGTTTAAACTGTGGGATAGGAATACTTTTCTCTTGGTTTGAATCTAGGGTTGACTCTCCATTGGTGGTTGTTGGTTGTTAGCCACTCAGAACGCAGTTTACAGACTACAGTACCTGAACCGAGTTTTGGAATGTCAATTGGCTGTTGGTTGTTAGTGTAGTATGCAATACCTGGTCCCTTTTTCAGTCCATCAGCTTATCAGAGCGCGGCTAGTAGAGTTTGAGAAGGTGAACAGAATTTGTGGAATATCATCCATTGATTTTTCACCAGGTTTGAATGTCCCTGGTGGTGGTTTGTTGTTGTGTTGCATGCAAGGCATGGTCCGTGTTTAAATCCATAAACCAATCAGAATGCAGGAGACACGTTAGAAAGAGTGAGGGGTGATGGAGGAGGTGGTCTGAAGGTGGAGCAGTGATTGAGCTGATGTGGACACACGGTCACGCACAAAAAAACGCACAAACAGACAAATGTGCGCAGATAGGCATCCATGGATGCACACACACACACAAAGGCACACATACAAACACACACACACACACACACACACACACACACACACACACACACACACACACACACACACACACACACACACACACATACACACACACACACACACCACATATACAAAAACCAGAAAGAATGACACAAACACACACACATAGCAGTTTCCAAGGGTAGACATTGACAGATACCCAGCACATAAACCATGCAGAGACACTCAATCTGAATATTTGAGTTATAGAATTTTTGGGTTCTTTGCAAAACATAACATTAAAAGCAGATACAACCTCAGAAGCTTACACGACACACCACAATACAATACAAAACTATGCTGCAGAATAGTCAAGCCAATTCAATCAATTCTGAGGCTGTCTATTTCCCTCCAGTGATGAAATAAACATAAGCAGGGGGAGCGCACGTTGACCTGTGAATCCAGCCAGTATTGATTCAGTGATGTCTCCTACACCTAGTATTTTCACTCTCATTTGTCCGGCGCTGATATTGCCCTGCAGAGATAAACCAGTCCAACGAGCAGGAGAGTGGGCGGTGCCCTATCGGCCCAATTCCCTCCCAGCCCAAAGTCATTGGGCTCTCTCCCAGAGTTCACAGCCCAACCTGAAGGCATCCTAGACCAAGACGCCTCGACCCCCTACCTGCTCCTCCTTAATGATCTGCATCTGGATTCACTGTCAGACACTTTGATTCAATCTGCTTAATGACTAGAAAGCAAGTACAGCATTGACCTGTTCTCATGTGCAGCGTATGAATGGCTTAGCTACACTACACCAATGGCAGAGAGAGAGCGAGAGAGAGAGAGAGAGAGAGAGAGAGAGAAGAGAGAGAGAGAGAGAGAGAGAGAGAGAGAGAGAGAGAGAGAGAGACAGACTGACAGACAGACAGACAGACAGACAGACAGACAGACAGACAGACAGACAGACAGACAGACAGACAGACAGACAGACAGACAGACAGACAGACAGACAGACAGACAGACAGACAGACAGACAGACAGACAGACAGACAGACAGACAGACAGACAGACAGACAGACAGACAGACAGACAGAGAGACAGACAGACAGACAGAGAGAGGGGGCTGATGGAGATGATGATGATGATGATGATGATGATGATGATGATGATGATGATGATGATGATGATGATGATGATGACTGCGGTGGGGATGGTAGCGATGATGGTGGTTTTGGTATTGGGTGGTTGTGGTGATAGACGAAGTGATTTTGATAGGAGGGGAGGCGGTGATGTTCATGGTGCTAGTGCTGGTGGAGGTGATGAGGATGATGGTGGTAGTGGTGCTGTTGATGGAGTGTTCTGCCGTCATGGTGGTGTTCCGGTCCTGATGGGGACAGTAGTGTTGGCGTGAATTCCACCGTGGCCCAGAAGGAGGATCTGTTCTCAGCCTCATCTCGTTGCATGTGGTGTCCTCATGTTGCCTGTCCCTGGAGGAGCCTGCGGTGAAGTAGAATACACTCTCATGCCTCAGCCTCTCAACACTGCAAAGTACACAGAGATTAGCCAGAGCTCACGTGCTAGCTGCAGGCAAAGAAGACGACTGTAGCTGTAGCTGGCTTTTGTTATTATTTAGCTTATTTAGTTATTATTTAGGCTAACTGTTAATACAGTGGTACAAGCTAGCTGTAGCTAGTCGTGGCAATAGCTGTAGCAGTTTCAACTTTTGAAACTGTAGCTGCAGCTGTTTTTTTGCCACAGCTAGCTGTAGCCACTGTCGCTTTAGCTAGCTATGGATAATATCGTTGAAGCTAGCTGTAGTTATAGTGAACTGTAGCTCTAGCTGTTAACAAAATAGCTGTTGGTGTTTTAGCAGTTGCCAGCTGTAGCCTTTGTAGCTCCTTTTGTAGCTCCAGTTGTTGAATTTGTAGCTATATTTGAAGAAGTTCAACAATGCTATAGCCGGACTTCCAGGGGAAAACTGCATTGCACCTGCTGTGTACTGTGGAGTTATGCATGGTTTCCTGTTTTGTTACCGAAGTATTCGTCAGGATTCGGAGAGAAACTCCCTTGAAAGTGACAACATTGATGTCACTTTCAAGACTTTAACAAATATATTTATAGTCTGCTACACGAATTTGATTTATATCCTTGGCAGACACTCCGTCTGTGGAAGTTCGTTCCAAGAAGTTTTCACACTTGTAAGTCTTCCCGCCAGCTATTGCAAAGCACTGTGGTAGCGTCCAGTTAATTCTTCTCAAGCGATAGTGCAGAATGGTTTGCAGGTCAGAGTTTTTGCCTTCATTCATCAAAGATTGAAACCATGACAGCACAATCAACCAACCTATAACCTTTTTGACTTGGGAGTTTTTATTCCTTTTCCATAGATGGGGAGCCATACTACGTTTGTTGTCATTCAAGTTGTTGAACTTGAATGATGCCCTGTTCACACAGATTTGAGCTTGTAGCTTCTTTAGCTAGCTGTTGTTGTTTTTTTTGTTTGTCTGGACCAAGGCATGAGCGACACAGCTAGATGAGATCGAACCGGCTTACACGGCCATCAGCCCACAGATATTGATATATTTCACCCGTAGCTCCATCGATGTGAGGCTCTTCACTGAGAGCCAGACCTCCAGGGACACACACCGGGCCCCTGGACATTACAGGAGCCACGGAAGGGCTTAACCTTGTGACCGCCAACCCGTGTGTAATAAAACTAAACTCAAACCCCTTTCTATCACTCCGATCCCCCTTTGCTTCGAGACACAATCAATTCTGTAAATGGTGAAACAGGGGGGGGGTCACATATATGCAGTCACATATATTAACATGTGACTGCATACAAATGCGTCCACAGACATGGTGACTAATGTATGATAGTAAGCATTATTGGCCCTTAACACTAATATTCAGAAACAACTAACAACACTGCCTCAAAAGGCTATTGGCTTAAGCAACACCAGTAGAGGCATATACTTTTCCCACGTTGCAAACGTGCAAAAACATAATTATATCAGTCCAATGCTTAAAATATATCTGTGGCATTCAGTAGGCCAATGCTGTGGTAAAGGGTGTTTCTTTCTGTTCAATAGATATAACTTTATCAATCCCCTGTTGGAGACATTTGTTAATGTTTAGCCCTAAAACAATAATGGTAAAACAATAAATACAAAACATGACTGTAACTAAGTAAGTCAAACCGTCCAATCTGAAGGCTCCACTTAACCACTCCCCCTACTCACTTCCACCAATGCAAAGCGAACCGAACTGAGTAGGGAGGGCGTAGTCTAACTAGTTTGTGAACGTTCCAGAGAAACGCAACACTAATTCAATGTGAACATGCAGGCCTATGAGGCTTTAATAAAATCCTGGACAATTTTTGAAATGCCGCCACAGATTTTTTTATAAGTGTCTCATAAAGAGGGAATGTCAGGGCAAAAGAGGACGTCCGGTTACCCTACGTACGGGAAAACCATTTGATTCCTACCTCTTCCACTGTTAAATTGCGGCCCAAATTGGTGGGCGCTATCCTGGTAATTTCTCTGCGTGACAAATAGGCCTACGAAGTGTGGCGTGTGAGCGTGGGCATGGGTTGAATTGCGTGTGTCTCACACCGAATGCGTGAGAGTTGAGAGCCCTGGTGAAATTGTTTTTCAGTTACTTGGAAATAAATGTAGAAAGAAGTCAAGAAATAATCAGACTGAAAACCTGCCAATCAATGTTGGCCTTGTGGAGGTGGAGTGAATATGCTCGAAAACAAAAACACAGCAAACATGGCAATCATGCATCTTTTGTGTACAAAAAAACCCACGCTAACATTGTAATTATAGCAACGTACTCTGGCACCAAGTTGAAGCGTTCAGCCTTCACCGTTAGCCACAGAGCATGAGCTAAAGGACGCCGTCAACACGGACTGCTATTGTGTGGCCCTGGGGGACAATGTCTCCACGATGCTCTCTGTTTTTCACTTCCTTCTTCTCTCCTGCCACACACAATTAGGCGAGACAATCATTAATCTTCCAGCGGGGGATGGATTAGGTTTTATGTGACAAGCGGGGACGTTTTTGTGTTTACTTTCCTGATGAGACGGACCAGGTCGGAATGATTGCCCGTGTGTGTTTAACAATGTGACTCCGCTGTGTCCTGTCAAACTCTCCACTGTTTAAAAGAATAGGAAGCTGCCAGCCAATCAGCTGATTCTACAGAAACCCCCTCAGCAATAAGTGCTAATTCTAACTCTCGCATGCACTAGGTCATTAATCAGTGAATGTTTCCAATTATGCAGCAGACGGGCCATTCATTCACCATTCTGCTCCCTACCTCCAGCCCCATGCTTCAACTACTGGCTCGGGCACTGTAGGTCAGCAGACAGGTAGAGGCAGAAATGGAGAGAGAGAGAGAGAGAGAGAGAGAGAGAGAGAGAGAGAGAGAGAGAGAGAGAGGGAGATCGAGAGGTAAAGATAGATTGAAAGAGAGAAGGAGAGAGAGGTAAGGATAGATTGAGAGATGTAGAGAGAGAGAGAGTCAAAGATAGTTTGAGAGATGTAGAGAGGTAGGGATCGAAATGAAGCGGGATGGAGAGTAGATACAGTAGGTACAGCGAAAGAGGTAGCTAGGAAGCTAGGTCTGTCTAAGAGGAGAAGAGAATAAAGAACTTAAGGAAGACGGGAGGCTGGACGGACAAACAAGAGACAGAGGGAAATGGGGAAGAAGAGACAGAGGCATAGATAGATCGATCAAATGACGGAAAAAATGAGATGTGTATCTGTCACAATAACCATGACAACTGTAGAGCCGATACTCATGCCTGACTGGTTGTTTGTGTGCCCATGTGTGTTCCTCATGCGTCTAGGAACTTGTCTCTTTGTTTCCCACCATGTTTGTTTGTTGCTATAAGCTCAAGTACCCTTAGACTAGATCTGAAGGAGGAATAGAGAGGAGGAGGAAAGAGGAGGAGCAGATGGTGGTGAGTTATCAGATTTCTGGGGAGGTCTGTCTTTACGGCTCATCTAGCGACTTATATTACGAGCCATAGGGGAGAAGGAAGTCCTGGAAGGAAAGGGAGTTAGAGAGAGGGAGCTGAGATCTCCGTTAAAGCCCCGCCAGGAGCGTTGATTAAAATGACTTTGTACCTCCAGACACGCGTGGTAAACTCTTCCAGCGATGAGGGGGGATCAGAGCTGATAAAACACCTGAGGACTTCGCTCCTTCTGTCTCCAATTACGGAGTGAATCAATTCCGCACGCACACAGACTGGAGTTGTGCAAGGGTTCACTGCACTAAAGGAGATGTTTATATTTACAATTAACAATTTAATCATCGAGCTGACCCGAAGCAACCCAAATTCAGATGCATGCCATTAAGCCACGGGGGGGGGGGGGGGTTAGAGCATCTGGCTCAGGGTGGCCTGCAGGTCAGAATGCGGACGTTGGGGATCCAACCCGGTTCTCCTCGGCTTGGCGACCAACACCCTAGCCTGTCTTTTTATACAAAAATGCAACCCATTCTCCACAAAGAGTATATGTGGCACCCAGCAGCCAATGGAAGTGGTTTGGTTCTGAAGAGAGGAAGAGGACGGGGCGGTGGCTCTCGTCATGGGGGCTCTGCCCACCGCGGGCCGGGCTCCATCTCTGTTTGGAAGACGGCGGCCGCCATGATAGCGTGAGGCTAGCCAGCAGGGCCACTTAGCTTCTCATAGTTTAAATAGCTTCCTCAGGGAAATAAAGATCAGCAACCGATTACGAGAATAGCTTTTTCTTTCATTTTTCTGGCATTCAAACCCACGCATGAAGGTTTGGTGTTGGTTATTCTTTTACTTTTATATTGCAATTTATTACTGCTCTATCGCTATGAAACACATTAATTTCCCCACAGGGAGGGATAACCTACTACATGCATTTATGTATCTAGTGGTGTAGGGTATATTTAATTTTTCTGTTATATCAGATTAGAGCCGTATTTTAGTCTAAAATCATGTTTTGTAACGCGTTTTTTCTCAAACTTCCCTCTGCATATGCAAAACAACATTGTGTGCACCTGAGTGAATGCCTAAGAGCTCAATGTGATAACGAATACATTCTTGGGTGGAGGATGGGAAGGAGGAGTAGGACAGCTGGTGTGGTTAGGCTCGCGTTAGTGTGGAGGGATATGAGGGGAACATAACTCGCTGCCGGGACTCCTCCAGCGAGACCCCCTTCGGCTCCTGACCAATGTTGGGGCTCAGCGCTGCGAATAGATGGCGAGGTAAATCAACTGTTTATCAAACTGCTGCAGTCTGATGGCAACTGAGTTAATAACTACACTATACCCCCCCCCCCCCCACCCCCAGTCCAAAGAACACACAAATGTATGCACAACCAGTACACCCACACACAAACAAACATTTAAACACATGAGTGCACAAATACATATGTAGACTTCCAAAGAATGCACATGCACATGTAACCCATATGGAATATAGGGCTACTAAACCCATGATTATTTAAAGATGCAATTGCATGAGTTCTCCAGTAGGGCGTGCTCAACATGATTCCAGTAACAGAAAATTGCACGTGAGCACCCCGTGCAGGGGGTCACCTTGAACCGTAACACTGGAAAGACGTTAGAGAGGTATTAAGCACAACAGAGAATCTCCCGGTATAAAACGCCATAAAATACCGGTAATATTTCTACCTTGATTAATTCAGTCATAAATATTTCCATGGTATTAATAAGGTGTTGTTTTATTAGGATCTGATCATTGAAAATACAGGAAACTACCGTGAATTATATTGTTCACTTGAATCTCCGGTGAGTGTTGCACATGCCAATGCTAATGTTTTGTTGCTTAGTACTAAAGAGAACAAAATACTATAAATGCTGTTTGAGTTCAGATACCTTTTTATTTATACTTTTGTGTTCATGGTGTCATTTTAAAATGTGTTTAATGAAGCGCTAGCTGCTAATCGTTCATACCAGGCTAATTGTATGCTAATGCTAGCGAAGGTCAAGCACTATGCTAAGGACGCATCTTAGTAGAGCAGCGCACAGACATGATGATGAAACCTTAAAGGAGCAATGCGTTTATTTTGATGTTACCGAAGGACATTGTTTTGCATACTTAAAGGTTGGGTACGGAATTTGCTTTTTTGGCCATTTTTGCAAAATTACTTGAAATCCTTATCATACCCCGCTTACAGCCACTGAGTTAGAAGTACTGACATGAAAATTAAACAAGTCAATCATCTGTGGAACGGGCAGGGCTCGATAAACTCCAGCCAATCATTTGGATTGCCACCTCGTTGCATTGGACAGTAAGTACGTCAATCAAACGGTCGTACTGCACTCCCCCTCCCCCGCGCCCCGCGCGCGACCCCTTCGTGCAGTGCTCGTGACCCAGAGCAAGCTCCTGTTTGTTGTTATCCTGCGGTAGCTACTGGAACTAGTTAATCCACATTTGGACCTCGCAGTAGAAGACAATTTCCATGGCAGACAAGACGCCACCATCCCCACCACCACCACCAGCAAAGAGAAGGAAAACTCTTTTTCAGAGAGTAATTGATAATAAAAACGCTGAAAGAGAAAAACTGAAATCAAGAATAATCCTAGGCGCTGCTTTCGAACGTTGGCGGCAACTGAAGGACGAGAAGGGTCTAAAAACCGATGCTTGTGTGGCGGTTGACATAGTTTAAAAGTTTATACCGTTTATACTCGGTAATACCGGTGTTGAGACGAGTGTATTACTCGTTGTGAAAATGTCCACACCGCAGCAACCCTAGTGAAAACCAGGACTTCCAATACAATTATATGAAACAAACATACATTTTCTAAAAATAGTAATGATTTATGTGACCGTTTAATGTTTATAACATCTGGTGCAACCATAGCCGCGAGAACGTATTCTCAGCAGGGGGTGCTGGAAAAAATAACTCAGCCTGCACTAGACTCGCAACTCGTTACATTGATAAAAAAGATATATAGCAGCGCAGCTCAATTACACCAGTGCATGCGCGCACAGTTGAAAATCGATCGTTGTGTTCACTTTCTTCACACCATGGTTCACATCCAGCTGCTCACAGAACAAGTTTAGCGCACCACCGCTACCCTCACACTTTTTCATGTAACCTTTTTTCAGCACTAGGTCATATGAGCATTAAATAAATGCTGCGTCTCAAAATGCCTTGGACAGCAGCGAGGATGACTCGCTTTGCCACAGGCCGAAACAGTTCGGAGCGACCACAGCCAGAGCGAACACAGCGGGGCAGAGGAGTGTCAGGAATAGTCTTTGGTGTACACATCAGTACGGCCTATTTGCACTACTGTTTAGTGGCAATGCAGTGTTTTATTCTATGCCTTTTTATTTTCGTATATTATTTCAATGAATACAATTTATTTATTCATAAAAACAAGATCTGGTCTTCAAATCTTTTTTCCAAATATAGGTCGTCTTACAATGGGGTTTGTGTTTATATTCGGACCAATACGGTACAGCGGGCGCTCACATGACGTTAAGCATTTCCTGGTGCATAATGTGACGCTTCAGAACCTAAAATCCCGTTTCTCCCCGTTGACACGACAACACATAACCGGCGTTTTCAGAAATCTCCACTTTGGCCAGAGTTTTTAGAAATGATCGTTTTCTGTGATAAGACAGGGCCTCGGACAGGGGGTGTTGCAGCACCCCCAGCACCCCTACTTCCCGCGGTACTGGGTGCAACTTACAGCTGAATGTAGTGCCATGTTGTTAAACGAAAACCTACGCTAGCCTGGCTCGCTCTCGCGCATCTCTGTTCGCGCTCGTGCATGATTGCGCGTCCAGGTACTTGGAATGGGTGGAGTCAGAGTCAGCGTTGAAGGAGAGGGGGTAGGACCATTTGAGTTGTGTGTTTTCAAAATCTGCTGGCGTTTCGCAAATCGCATACCCAACCTTTAACCCACTTTAAGTGTGATTGAATTCATTTCATTGACTGTAGTGCACTTGTTAAGTTTAAGAATAATTTCATTAAATGTAATGGTTAACTTAAAACATAAATGTGTATACAAATAATTTAAATTACAAATGTTAAGTTAGAAACATGGTTTAAAAAGATAAATAATTAATTGTTTGATTAAATACTGTGGCATATTGTAATTCAAGATTAGTATTTCATTCTTTGTGGTTTAAATACTAATTGTTCTAATAGGTGACAATTCATTTCTTTATATTTATAAATATAACCTTGGTTTTTGGTTATACATTGTAATATAGATGTGTCAAATCCCATGTTTGATATAGAATAGTACCAGATAACTTACAATTCTGCACTATTTGTGCAGGTTGGTTTTTTTGTTTGATCGAAGGAAGATTGCATCTACGATGGCGAGCTTTGCCCAATAGAACTGTGGATGGTGTGGATACGGCGTGGCCAGCCGTGAACACCACCATAGAAGACCCTTGTGAAGATCCATTCATAACAGATAAGACATAGAAATAGATACACACTAACCTACCCGGGTAGTAGTAAGAGAGAAACACACATATCCGGATATCCCCCCCTTGAACTCGACATTCCTCGACCGAACAACTCCTTCCCAAGGAGTACTGTAGCTGGGGAATCCAGCTACAAAGGACTTATTCTTTTGATTTTGTTTGTTTGTTTGTTATTTTCAAAAGCTTTATTTTGTACCAAATGTAAATGTTTATGATGAAAGGCATTAAAATAGCTCATCTATTCAACCAACACCAACTCCCTTCGTGAGTCATTAGTGTTTAACTCCTTTAAGGACCTAGAGTGATGCTAGCATCCTATCTGCCCCTTCCGGCTAAGACCACGGGTGCTACACACACATTTATAAATACACACATACACCTACCCACACCTATTCACCAGTAATTGGCAGCTTATGTGACATTCATTTTTACCTGTTCTACCTGTTTTCTGTTGAAACCCGAAACACACATCACATAACAAGAAAACTCCAAGCACACATTTCTCGAGTGAATTAAGGGCTTTCTTAAAATAGTACAGATCTGAAAATGTGCACTGTTAATGGTATCCACCTAATGATAGCCGTATGGTAGTTATACAATAACAAAATGGTCATAGGAGGCAAAATGGGTTGAGACTGTGGACGCTCTAGTAAGGAGAAATAGGGCTAGGTCATAATCTTTTTAAATAGCGCCACCTTTGGGTGCAGTACCACAATTTGGGTTTATGGGTAGTGGGGGGTATTGGTATCCACCTAATAATAGTTGTATGTTTTTTATACAATGACAAAATGGTCCTATAAAGAAAATGGGCTAACTGCTCCAACTATATTGGCCAATATTTCTCAAATGGAACAAAATAAAACAAAAACGATGATTTTTGTGAGGCTTGGTCTAAAGATTTTATGTGGCAATGTTGGTGAATTTATGATTATTTTTGTAGCCTGTGAATCGTTTTATCATGTTTAGCTTTAATGAAATTGTGTGAAGTAAACATTTCTAGGGTATAAGACCCGGGGTTTTATAAATGCATCTGATTCTAGAGATTAATATTCTGAAAGAATTTTGATTCCAGGTCAATCTGGTGAGGAGAAATAAACCTAATTCACGATTTTTAACAATAGCGCCACCTTTGAGTGCAGTATCACAAATAAGGGTTTATGGGTAGTGGGGGTTATTGGTAACCATACCTGAAAATTAAAAAAGAGTTTTAGACTTACGCTATATGCTGCAGTATGACTTTTACAGAATTTGAGGGAAAATAAACGTTACAGAAACAATAGGTATACACACTAAATATACTAGGTACACACCTAAATATACACACAGTGAATATGTGCAGTATCAGAGCAAAGCAGTATAATGTTTGTAATTAAGATATTAATTAACATACACCTACACACACGCTCACACACAAATAAACAAAAGGTCACACAGTGGACACACATATGCATACATCAATACTCAATGACTGTTACACATGTGTAACAGTGTAAATAATTACTTTCTTTTATTTGTTAAATTCTGTTAAACTTGGGACTCCAACCAATATTTTATATTTTATTCTGAAAGTCCACGGCGGAAGTTTGTGTTTGAAAGTTCAGAAACAACCAAGCTTACGTTGTGGTAAGTCGCCGTTCTGTCCGCTTGTACATAAGTTCACTTATAAATGCAAACCATGTAAAGTACGATGTTTAAAATATAGCATAACATGTAAAATCTAACGTTACATGTTGTAAGGCGTTTTGTTGGTTTGTGTGTGATGTTTGAGGAGTTCTTGAGCACGAGGTGTATGTGACATGTGCGCGCTAATGCGGGCCTCCTCTTTGAACGGACTACGGCTGAATATATATATATATATGTGAACACTGGTTGTGTGTTGTCCCATGTTGCAGGTATGTTCACTTAATGTTTTGTTTGTAAATACCACTATACGATCACTTAATGTTTTTTGTTGTAAATACCACTATACGATCATTTGAAGTTTGTGTTTGAAAGTTCAGAAGCAACCAAGCTTACGTTGTGTTCGAACGGACTACGGCTGAATATATATATATGTGAACACTGGTTGTGTGTTGTCCCATGTTGCAGCTAATAAACCAGTCCAGTGCTCCAGCAGCTCCACCCAACTTGTCTCTGTGAGTTCATATAAGAAGCAGAAGAGCTGCAGTGTACCCAAGGTCACACATGCAGTACACCCAACCCACAGCACACATATGCACAAACATTAACACACACACAAACAAACACACAGGCACACACCGATCTATATTTGACCGTCGCAGCAGGGGGGTGTAAGACAATAGTGTTTGTGTTCAGACTGTATTCTGGGCGCCTCCCCCTTCCACAGCACCATAGCAACACTCAGCTAAATGACTTTCCTCTCATCACCCTGGGTATCCAAACAGCTGCTCCAATTTAAACTGAGCTGGTAAACTATGAGAGACAACTTCACTAGGAAGCCCAGTGAAAGTGTCTCCCGGAAACCTCCCGAATTATCGGCAGAGGGGGAGACAGATGCTGGGGCAATGATGTCGAAAATGTGCATCTTTTTTTACCGTCCTTTTTGTCCTTTCGTTATTTTGTTTATCTTCTTTCACTCTTTCCGTCTTTCTTTATTGCATTTATCCATTCTTTCTATTTTTCTTAGTTTTTTTCATTTCGTCTAGCTTCTTAGCTTCCCCTTCATTCTGTATTCTTCTTTTGTTTTTTGGTTCTTCCTCTCGTTTATTAATCGTAATTTCTGCATTTCTGCTGTTTACTTTCTGTCTTGATGTTCTTTCTGTCTTTATTTCTTTGTGTCCATTTTTCAAAAAACACATAGCAGATGCTGATTGTTTTATTTTCCGGGAACTTTTTAAATCCTTTATACTTTCTTGTGTTGGTTTTCAAAGAGACTGCAAGGCAAGTGACAGAGAGAAGACTTGTTGTATGTGTGGTTCTGAAGCATTAACTTAACCTTTATTCAGAGACACAAAAGCATCCTTCTGTGGTGACAAATAACTCCTGTTACCTCCCTCAGGACAGGAATCACACCTGACTAATGGCTCAATCCACACAAGTTTCTGGAAGAAATGGATTATAAAGTGCCTGCTACTTTTATGCTGCATTGAGAAATATCTCTTAAACGCATCAAAAGACAGATGTATTGATACCGTTCAAATACAGTTTGTATTGTGGAAGTAAACTGTGTTCGTACCGTTTTGATACAGTTTGTATCGTTCATGTAAACAGTTTTTATACTGTTTAAATACTGTTTATTATGGATGGAAATTGTTAACAGTATTCTCTTCCCACACACACTCATTTCATCAGCTGTATTCAAATATTGTAGAACAGGCAGTCTGGAGTCAGACTTAGGTCCCTATGCTTAATAGATTAACATATTTATGTTAATCTATTCATCTATTCATTTAGAGTTCAAGACATTTTTGTGAAAAACCCACCAGGGAGTCTGGCAGTCTGACATTGTTGGTCAGTACCACGTTTGAAAGATAGCATGTTTGTAGCATACATAACACCTCATTAGCTGTTCATCAAGTGAAGTAGTGAAGCAATGAGTTCAATTCCTGCTTTGATACCATATTATTATGTTGACACAGACTAATGGGATAAACAGTCGATAATGTGCATAAGAAGCACATTGGATTATTTGTTTAACATTAAAAGTGACAAGAAAATGCTGGTGATAGGAAAACTGTATTCCTTATGAATACCAAGATGAAGATAGTATTGTGAACAGGATGACGTATTTAAGAATACAATGATGTCATTCAGCGCTATGATGTCATCGGTCATTATCAATATGATGACATCCTTAGGCACTGCTGTCATTAACGATAATGAAGATGATGTCACAAAGCACAATGTTCCCGATGAGTGCATTGAGCATTATGAACCCATTGATGTCATTGGGATAATTTAGTTTGGAAGCCATGGTGTTTCAGAGCCCACAGAGCTTAGATAAATGCATCTCGTTGTTTTGTCGATCCAATCTGCAGTGCTACCAAATGAAAAACAGAGGAGGCTTCAAATGGAATTAAAAAGAAAATTAATGGAATTACTAGGAGGGATCAAAACAATAAAGAGTTAAGAGTAAGAAAGAGAGACTGAATTGATGTCAGTCTCATCCATGTCAATAGACCGACCATACACGTTAATTAAAAGTTACATTTCTCTGAAGGGAATCACATTTAATCAGAATCTAAACTTGGTTGGTATCCAACAAGTCAGCATTCATGAATGAATCAAATTTTATAGTAGATGATTTTGTTGAGCTCAATGTGGCATCTACAAAGGTATGCTTTGACATTTGCCTTGCATAAGGTCTATTCTTGAAGGAAATATCCTTTATATTGTATGTATGTATGTATGTATGTATGTATGTATGTATGTATGTATGTATGTATGTATGTATGTATGTATGTATGTATATATATATATATATGTTATTATACATAAATACTGTATATGTTTAATAACCCTCTTTAAGATAAGATTGAAACTCTCAAATAAAATGTGATGGTAAAGCCTACTTCTTCACACTCACACTATCTTTGTTGTAAATGTGATGACCTATGAGAGTATGCCATGGTTTTGATCACAGACTCCCACGCTTTCTGGCCCTTCAGATGAGTTGGAGAGCATTCAGGATGCGGTGGGCCACCTCTCAGATGAGATCGAGATCCGACAAGCCAAGCAGAGTGAGTAACCGGATCTGCCTCCACACTGCATTGGGAAGCTTCAGGGCTTTGGCCGTGACTCCTGACTCTCTGTCTAAGTGTACGCATTCATTTCTGACCTTGAAGTGTGATCTTTGGTGAACCTAGGCATAGCCTTGCTGAACCAGATCATAGGAGGTCTCTGCATAGCAAACATCTGGGGATCTGTGAGTGTAAGTTAGTTTGACTGGCGAGAAGGTCCGCTATCAGATCTAGGCTCGCTACATTCTGATGAAACACTGCTCTCCACCCAGTGACCTCCCTGGTGAAACGAGCTGGCGCTATAGCGACTACGACTTGGTGAAACGGAGGAAGCTTTTAAGAACATTGAAAATGGACGTCATGAGCAACGTTGCGTTATTTGATTCCGTTTCATTGAATGTCTGCTCAGACCGCACATTTAGTGAAATGCATGATTTCAGCGACTTTGTTTGACTATTTTTTAACCCAGGACAAGAATGACATGCTGGTACGACAGAGTTTAACAAGCACACACGACTTCTGCGTGTCACCGCCCCATTATAAAGGACTCGGGTTTTTATAAACTCTGTTATGTTTCCACCCTGTTAAGCAAAGAAACCGGGGAGATTGTTCTCAGTCTCCAGTGGTCCGACGCATTTAGACAATGACCTGTGAGTGTTACCTGGTCGGCCCCTTCGGACCACTATCACCGTCTTATCTGAAAAGAATGATCCCTCCCCCCCCCCCCCACTTCCTGGGAACGCTGAATCATGGGTAATGGAGGACGACAGCAGCACACCGGAATCAAAAACTAGGCAGAGAGAGGGCTCTTTGAGCCTGAGAAGCCTCCCAGGACATTGATTTGTGTGATGAAGTGTGTTGTGTTAGGCTGTGTCAGGTCATGTCTGGTGCTGGGTGGTGTTATCATCCTATGTGATGTAGCGTTGTGTTAGGCTGTGTCAGGGTGAGAGAGTGAGTGAGTGAGTGAGTGAGTGAGAGAGTGAGAGAGTGAGAGAGAGAGAGAGAGAGAGAGAGAGAGTGTCGATGACACCTTACACAGGTGTCATCGACAGGTGTCAGGACCTGAACCACTGAGATGAGAGAAGATTTGATAACTTCCAGAGTCTCCTCCGCTGGCTTTCACGTGGACGATAATTACCAAACTCAGCGGAATACTCCTCGTTTTGGGGGGAAATATTTCTGAATTATTGTTTGGCCAAAAGCCCTGCCGAAGAATATGTGTTTCATATGATTTCAAGCACTGGTGCATACACACACACACACACACACACACACACACACACACACACACACACACACACACACACACACACACACACACACACACACAGATGCACATTAAGACAGACACAAACATGATACACACAATACAACACACACAGACACCAAGACAGACAGACACACATACACACGATACAACACACACACACACATAAACACAAGACAGACACGCAAACATACACCCCACACAACACAAGCACACCATTCCAATACAACTGAGGCATCCACATGTGCAGAGTCTTATCCAGAGGAAGTTAATGAACCGCAGCACAGAGGTCAGCCTTTTAATCAAAGCAGAGACGCCATGTTGTCATTGGGCACGGCGGCACAGAGTTACACAGCCAAAGAGGGACCCACACTTGTTCATTTAACCAGGTCGTGGCGCAGCACTGTCATTACTTATTTTGTACTTTATTATATGTACTTTATTATTATAACTCTGGTGTGTGATTGTTTGCTGTGCTTGCGGTTGTGCTCTGCGTCACTAGCGAGGGGCTCTGGGTGTGTCTAAAAAGTGAATGTAAATAGGGTGGAACAGCAACAGAGAAACAGAAACCCACTCGGTGCGGTCTGCAGTTCCACACCCACCCGGGGATGTTGGGAGAAAGAGGCAAAGAGGAATACGAATGTGTTTTAGGGTTTCCTCTGGTCTAAAGGGAAAGGTGGGAACCATGCAGACTTTGAGATGGAGTAAGTGCAAACAGAAAGTACATGAAGAACTTGAGCAGGATTTGTGGAGGTGGTGTTCGTGACAGCTGGTTTTGGTGGTGAATGTGTTTGTGTCAGTGTGTGCATGTCTGTGTACGTGTGTTTGGGTGCTTGTGTGTGTGTGTTGTGTGTGTGTGTGTGTGTGTGTGTGTGTGTGTGTGTGTGTGTGTGTGTGTGTGTGTGCGTGTGTGTGTGTGTGTGTGTGTGTATGTGTGTGTGTGTGTGTGTGTGTGTGTGTGTGTGTGTGTGTGTGTGTGTGTGTGTGTGTGTGTGTGTGTGTGTGTGTGTGGCTGCATGTGTATTAGTTTGTTTTGTGTAGGAGAGGTCATGTTTGGGTTCATGCATCACATTTTGTTTACTGTGTTCATGCCTGTAGCTGAATAATAACATCTATCTTATGGTGAGGCAGACATGTGCAAGAGTGTGTATGATTCTGTGTGCAGAACATACAAACACACACACACACTCATACACAGAGTAGTTTATTCATACATTTAGCAGTGCAAGCCACAGAAAGGAAAGCGAGGGAGAGAGAGATAGAAAAGGGAGCGAGGGAGGCTGATGGAGATGGACAGAGAGATGGGGAGATAGGGGAAATAGAGTGATAGAGATACTATTTTAAACTGCTTTGGCAATGTAAATGTTTATTTTCTATGCCAATAAAGGTAATTTGAAATGAACTGAATCAAGAGAAAAATAGACAGTGAATGAGGAAAGACAGGCATAGAGACAGCTATAAAATGTATATTTAAAGAAAGTGAGTGAGAGCGAGAGAGAGAGAGAGAGAGAGAGGACTGAAAAATATGAGAGAGAGTGAAAGTGCGAGAGAGACTTAGATACAAAGAGCGTGAGAAGATGTATAGAGGAGAAAGAGAGCGAGAGAGTTTTTACAGTTCCTGCCCTGTGAGCTGATATTTCACGAGGCCCAGCCCAGAGCAATGAGAGCTGAGGGATAATGCGTTTTGTCGTCCTCATGCAGCTTTAACAAGGGCTCTACATAATGGATATGGAGGGGTGTGTGGTTAAAGACATTACAGGCCGTTATGTCTCACCTCTGGCTCCCGTGCACGCCAACACAACACACGAAACACAAGCCCTGTTTACGGGTTTACTGCTGAATGCCGTGCATGTACCGTTACCTGCTAAATTAGCCCTCGCTGATCGAGTTGATTCATCGTCACGTTCAGGTGCTCTGGTCTTACAAGACAATGCGTAGTTTGGGTGGAATGGGTTTAAGCGTGTAGGCTATTTAGTCTCAGTTTTACAGGAATAATCAAGAATCCTTTACATTTACATTTACTGGGTTTTGCGAACACTTTTATCCAAAGCGACTTACAGCACTTCATTCACACATTCACACACCGAAGGCGGAGTCAAACAAACGGGGCGACCGCCAGCTGGTCTGTAGCAGTCAGGGTGAGGGGTCTTGCTCAGGGACACCTCGACACCCAGCTAGGAGGAGCAGAGGATCGAACCAGCAACCTTCCGGTCACCAGCCAACCCGCTCTACCTCCTGAGCGACACTGCCGCACCCGGCAAGGTCGCTTAGGAAAGGTCCAACGTAAACAATGACTCAATGTCAACAACGCTATCTAAGTTCCAACAGAGACAGTAGCCTCCCCTGGTAACCATTGTAACCTTGTTATCATTATGGTCTGGCTTGAAAAATACGCACTAGAACAGCCAGGCCAGCCCGCGCTCCACAGGGTCGGCAACGCCAACATATGGGTCTGAAGGAACATCTGTGGTCATGGGGTCCCTCCGACGGGGTGGCTTCAAGCCCACGGTGTCCCCCAACGCCCTCCATACACACACACACACGCGCGCACACACACACACACACACACACACACACACACACACACACACACACACACACACACACACACACACACACACACACACACACACACACACACACACACACCCCCTGATGGCCCAAACACTCTTGACCAGCTGCCCAGATAGCGGGGAGATCTTGTTTCAGAGTGTAAAGCATCATCTCCTCTCTCCCTCGACGGTCCCATTTAAATTTTCTTACGTCAAGAGGTGTGTGTGTGTGTGTTTGTCTGTCTGTGTGTGTCCGTGCGTGCGTCGGTGCATGCGTCTGTGTGCGTCTCTGTGTGCATCTCTGTGTGTGTGCGTGTGTGCCGGTGTGGCTGTGTGTGTGTGTGTGCGTGTGTGTGCGAGCAAAGCTTCTTGCCACAGCTGTGGCGATCTCGACCTCTGTCGCGGGAGATCTCGTCTCGGCAGCCATCTTGTGCCACGGCATGACCCTCCTCCGCAGCGTCCCCGCGGCGTCTGCCAAAAACCGCAGGGGGCTTAGCGGCTAGCTCAGTAAACATAAGCTAGCGCACCACGAGGGTACAAAACACATAATTGATGTTGTTGCTGTGGTTCTGATTCAACAACAAGATGGCACAATAGGCTTATCGCTCACATTTGGTGGCGGGGCTTTCAGGAGCTCCACTACATAATGTCAAGGAGAGAATAACTCTTTGGCGACAAAGGATTAAGGCCGGATGTGATTAGACAGGCCGGTTGTTTGCTGTTTGATTGATTCAAGGAAAAGGAGGGAAGCAAAAAAAAACTAACCGAAGAACAAGCCAGCAAAAACAAGCTTCCATCCACGGAAACAACACATTCCATCGACGTGTGAGTCTGCCCCCAAAGATTCACAAAGCAACAAATTCAAACTTTAGTTTGGAGCGCATAGCCATACATAGCTGTACAGCAGTACAGCAGAGTTGTGATAAAAGAGGAGAGCATACAGGCCTACACCTCATCCGCTCCCAGGGCAAACAATGGCTGGCATAATACCCTCCAGATGCTCCCATTCCACGCTCGCCATAAAAACACACAATTGATGTGGAGTTTAGCAGCGGCAGCAGTTGTAAAGGCCGTAACACGGTGTAATCACAGTGCAGGCAGAATACACGACCGGCAGCAAACAGCTCAGATAGCAACAACACAGGGATAAGTGCATGCTTTTGAGACGCGGTCGTCGTACAGCGTGCGGTTGCTGTGGGTGTTATTCATGAGACGCCCAGCGACCCGTGCGAGAAACCCATGGCACTCATGATGACCTCGACCATGACGGCTGGGTGCAGTTACTCGCACACACCTCGATTAACTTTTCACGAGGTCCGTCCGTCCAACCGTCAAGCCGCCTGTCTGTCAATCCGTCCCCATATCTGTCGTCCGCCGATCCGTCAGTCTGTCGATTTGTTTGTCCATCTGCATGCTTGTCAACCTGTCTGTTCATCCTTTCGTCCGTCTAGCGGTGCACGTGTGTCAATCTGTCCGCCCATCCATCCGTCTAGCTGACTGTCTGTCCGTCTCTGTGTGCGTTTTTTTAAGTTGCAAAACTTTACGCTTAAATATATCTGAGCTGAATTTCAGTGGTTAATTCTTAGGTTTCCAGGATGCTGAATCACACACACACGAGCGAGCACACATGCAAACAAGCTCACACACACACGCACACACGCACACACACACACACACACACACACACACACACACACACACACACACACACACACACACACACACACACACACACACACACACACACACAATGCATCCTGCTCTTGGCTCAGATAATGTGCATTTCTAATGAGGCAATTGTTCTCCATGTAATCTCCTATTGAACTAGTTATTAATATTCATGGGTTCTAGCTTGAGATTGAGTGAGAGTAAACTTAATTAGCAGTAGTTAACACATTTAAAATTCCTTAACAGTGGCTTTTAATTGGCAATGAGGGTGTCCTTCATTGGCTGAATGGCAATGCGTTCCACATGTTGAGTGAGGACAAAACCATTTAAACGTATCTACGAGAGGATAAAAAAGACTTGTTTTAATTGTGGCTTTGCCTGCAAAGGACTTGAAAATCCATGTTCGTAAACAAATCAGGTACATCAACTCCAGCCTAACCAAACAATACAGCACAGCTCCTTTCAGCCAATTGGACAATCCCAAATATATTCATATTGAAATGGGTCGATAATGCCTCGTCAAAACGAAGAAAGTTTGAATGATCTAAGTTTTTCTTGTTGTCCAGAACGGCGACAGTAACTGCATTATCGTCACAATAACTTTGGATCCAATCTCCTCGGAGTGATCGTCTTCTTATTGTACTAAAAGGTTTGTCCAAAGTGAAGTCTTACAAAAAACTCACCATGGGGCCACAATTATTGACCTCACTCTAAGTGGTCCTTGTGTTCGCTCTGACACTCAAAATGTTCAAGTATCTGACACAAAACAACAGACTTTCGCACAACTGCCTCCCTGAAAAGGCACACAGATGTAGACGTTCGATAAGCTTCTGGCCCTGCATTGTCTGCTCTGCCCATATTTCTATAACTACCCCCCCCCCCCCCCCGCCCCTCTGCCCCTGCCACCCTTGTGAATTATCGCAGGTAGCCCAGAATTACCCACGAATGGTTTCGTCTCGAATTTGAAAACAGTTCTGTAAAAGTCACAAGAAGCTAAGTGCAAAGGGCTAACTGGGTTTAGGCTAATGGCCTTCCAGTGGATTTCTATTACTGGAGAGAACAGTTTGGCAGGGCCGCTCCTGGAGTCTCTACTCTCTGCATTTATGCAAGCTGCAGACATTGCAGATGCACACGCAGACTATTGGATTAAAATACCTGCCAAGTAAGACGATTCAGCATGACTTCGTTTTAAAGTCCCGCTTCCATTCGCAACTTTGACTAATTTGTTTGCACAGAGTATGACTTTGGTCGTGACACACTACCGTTGAGCAACAACACACATCCATCACACTGGATGATTCAGGCGTTGATAATCCCATTCCCGAGGAAGAAGTGCAGTAGGGACTGGGATCGGTTGTTCCACTGCCAGGGGACTTGGAGGCTATGTAGGGGAATGACAGAAATACTACTGAAGAAACACGATTAGCATCCACTCCGAATTACACAACGTTTCATATGCTGCTCAGTTAAGATCATTCAAGACATTTGTCTCTGTTTTAATAAGAGCAGTGAATGGACTTCATTACATACCCATACATACCGTATATATTATCTTCATTCTGCAGTGTGAAATGCTGGCAGAGCAGAGAGTGTGTTCTGCACCCCCCCACCCCCCCCCCCAGCCCCACCACTTCCGTATGTATATATATATATATAGCATAAGCGCGTTTCTTTCTGTTGCTGATGCATTGAATCTGTCAAAATATGGGACTTTAGGCCAGCAGTCTGCAGCCTCCAGCAGTACACCGACTGGCCTGGATAGCACGGTTCAGCAAGGGATGAAATAGCTTCTACCTTGGGACTGTCAGGTTTTTATGACAGAAACATAATGATGTTGTGTTGGGACAACAAGACCTGTGACCATTTGGTGAATAAAATAAATGTATTATCACACAGGTTTAAGGCTCGGTGCTTTATTGAATGTGTAAGCCTCTATTTGAATGGTGTTATATATAGTATTTTCATTTTATATTAGCATTTACTACACTGTATTCTCGTCTCTTTTCCCTTCTGGCCTCAGCATTAAAAAAGTTTATGGTATTTTCAAACTTGATTCATTAATAAAATATTCTATCCAGGTTTTATGCTTTTACTTAATCATGGAGAGGTTTAGAAAAGTACATTGAAATATTTTTTGCACAATTGTGCCCTACAAATGAAGTTGGATTCAATTGAATTGGAGAACACATAGTTCCCATGGCACCCGCTCACGAGGGAGGTTTGCCTTCAGGGCTTTCTGCCAGAAAGCCCTTTCTGCCAGGATTCTTTCAGCCAGAAAGCCGTCAGCCAGAAAGGCTTTAGGAAGCAAAGTGACGTAGTAAGGGAGACAAAGTGCACTTTCACCCAGGAGATCCAGGGTTTTGTCCTGTGTCATTTTAAGGTGAATGTTTTAACTTAGGTTTAGGCAACACAGCTGCTTATTTAGATTAAGGCAACCTTAGCCAAAGAAGTTAGCCTTTATGAAGGCTTATATTCAGTGGCGGCTGGCGATCAAACATGTTGGTGGGGCACAGTAATAGTCTATTACTTTTGGGATTTTGGGATTTAATAGATTTGATTTCCTGTATTCTGGTGCATTTTGGGGATGGCCACTCCCTATTTACCTACTTTTCATTCAGATTCATAGCCTACATCCTGACTTGCAGGGCCTGGACAAGCTTACACTGCATTGTTCATGGCCATTCCACCAGCCATTGCTATTCGACCCATTGTTGTCATTCTGATATTGAGACAAACCATGATCACTGTCCTATAGCGTCCATTTTTTGTGAGTCTCAATGTCTACTTCAAATGCAGTTAGAAATATGGGACAGTTGCTTCATTTTATATGCTACAGGCCGATAGACTAAATTAATATGTAACTTACTTGCTCCTTTTAAGTATAACATTGCTTGGGGAGTCCAATTCCTCCACTGAAAAGGGTTGAAAAGTGCTTACAACTCTGCTAGTTAGCGACCTATCTCCCCTCTACATGTAGTTGTGGTGCGCGAATGCTGCTGAGGGAGGTAGCCTATTTGATTGATTCGCTGAATTGTCCGGTCATATGGTGATAACAAAAATGAAAAGCGATACCATTGGCCTGGGGCGCACACTGGTGCGACCCGAGGGCGAACACTGGTGCGCCAATGAAAAGCTGTCTCTGCTTGATAGACAGCAAAAAGTTAGCGAGCTTAAATTGACTTCAACGTGGCCGGCGCTCCTGACTTGGAGGAGGGCTTTATTTCGAATGACCAATAACTAGCGTAGCCCAAATCATTGACGTTCAGACGCATTTAAATGGTTGCTGGCAGTGACAATCATGTCACACAATTAATCGAGGATAAACGCTATGTATTTTTTTTGATCGATTTCGTAATGATAATAGTTTATTAATAGTTGGCAGATATATTCAAGTGAATATTTCACGGAGGGGCGGCGCCCTAGCGCCCCCTATTGACCCACCGCCACTGCTTATATTTGAAATCAAGTAGCAGCTGAATGTGAAACAGTCACAGGTACAAGTGTCCCTTACCGAGCCCGCCCTGGTGATCAGCAGTGTGTAAGTGGTCAGCCATGATGGACAATTTCCCCACGATAAGTGACAGGAAATGAGGAAGTGTGTGATAATTGCAGAACACCTTCTTCTGCTGGTGAGAGTGGAAGCGACTGATGCAGACAGATGAGTAAGGCGCTCAGATGGCGGCGGGGTCCTTGGGTTCATACACCACAGGTAATGAGTTGACGGCCACGAATGATTGGCGTGTGTACGGGCACTCTGGAAGGTGATCACCGAAGGCAGTAGTTAGAGAATGGTGTGTGTGTGCACTCTTGACCTTAGGCAGACAATAGTCTAGCAGTAGAGGCGATACCGCGAGACAACAGGCTAGCAGGACAGGCGATAATGCTAGACAACAGGAGAACTAGGTGAATTACGTACTCTTGAAATCAATAATTAGAGTAGGGTGTGTGTGCACTCTTGACTTTACCATGCTCATCTGTAGCGGAAGAATGAGCAAAATGCTCCTGTAGGTTTGGTTAGGTTCTGTTTATTATTAGTAATGTAAAGCTGGATCCTGCATGTTTAGTAGACTTTATTTTTTTACCCGCTTCAAGAAATGTTCACCAACACCAACACACACATCTATTTATACACTTATGTCTAAAATATGTATGGGCTACAGTTTGTATCTGTTTTTCAGGCATAACACATGCATATCGTGTTGCATGGTGTTGTGCTTTTGACTTGGCTCTTACTTAAGAGTGCAAAACGCTCTTCTTGAATCTGGAGTTGTTTGTTTGGCCTTTAAAGTAACACTATTGAGAGCCTGAACCCAGAAGACTGGCCTTGGAAGATTGGAAAAGTGTACAAATATTACAGAAAACAGCTTGCACCAGCATGATCGTTTTTTTATCGTGAAAATATGTTTTAAACCCTTTTTATGATAAAACCGTGATACATTTATGGATTTTAAATAACTCTCAGGACACCTTCGTGCCAGTACTGGTATCTTGAGTAAACCAGGTCATCTGGTCCTTAGATAGACCTGTCTTCTATTCATATTCACATACAATAGCAGCAGAAAACAACTTCTTGTGCCTACAGTATATTCATGAAATGACAAAAACGCTCAAACGTACAAACAGCCGGCACCACCCACACGCAGCCAGGTTTCTGTCCCATCTTTATTCACGTTCAGCCTTTAGTGCATTTCAAAAGAAAACGTTGAGGAGGGTCCCCATTTATGAAGGTGCTGAATTACAGATACAATTGTAATTTAAATGCTGTTTGAAAGGCCAAGAATAAAAATGAAAAAATACCTGAATATAATGTTTCGAGTTAAATGCAGTGTTAAAAAAAAAAAAAAAAAAGCCAGTTATTTAACCTGAAACCGACCAATGGGGAGGAGTTCTTTCTAAAATGGTGATGTTCTTCAGGTATAATGTACAAAGAAATGGTATGAATGTAAAAATTAATTTGATTCAAACGTGAGACAAAACAGCGAAGGCTTAATAAGTGTAGCTATATAAATGCTGTCCATGTTGTTTGGAAACATTTTACGGAAATGTATCTGGGTGGAAGAAGGTTGACGGTGTGAATCAAGAATCTGTATTGCAGCAGGGAAGACAATGTTAAAAGCCTCCTTAAGTTTATCACAGCATTTATACACTTGCAGGTGGTATGATGTTCCCCTTGGTGCACTAGCCTTCCTGCTAGCCTGTTGTCTAGCGGTATATCTAATGTCTGCTAGCCTGTTGTCTAGTGGTATCTCCTGTCCTGCTACCCTATTGTCTAGCGGTATTATCCTGTCCTGCTAGCCTGTTGTCTAGCGGTATCACATGTCTGCTAGCCTGTTGTCTAGTGGTATCTCCTGTCCTGCTACCCTATTGTCTAGCGGTATTATCCTGTCCTGCTAGCCTGTTGTCTAGCGGTATCACATGTCTGCTAGCCTGTTGTCTAGTGGTATCTCCTGTCCTGCTACCCTATTGTCTAGCGGTATTATCCTGTCCTGCTAGCCTGTTGTCTAGCGGTATCACATGTCTGCTAGCCTGTTGTCTAGTGGTATCTCCTGTCCTGCTACCCTATTGTCTAGCGGTATTATCCTGTCCTGCTAGCCTGTTGTCTAGCGGTATCACATGTCTGCTAGCCTGTTGTCTAGTGGTATCTCCTGTCCTGCTACCCTATTGTCTAGCGGTATTATCCTGTCCTGCTAGCCTGTTGTCTAGCGGTATCACATGTCTGCTAGCCTGTTGTCTAGTGGTATCTCCTGTCCTGCTACCCTATTGTCTAGCGGTATTATCCTGTCCTGCTAGCCTGTTGTCTCGCAGTATCTCATGTCTGCTAGCCTGTTGTCTTGTGGTATCTCCTGTCCTGCTACCCTATTGTCTAGCGGTATTATCCTGTCCTGCTAGCCTGTTGTCTAGTGGTATCTCCTGCCTGATAGCCTGTTGTCTGGGGTGATGTCCTGTCCTGCTAGCCTGTTGTCTAGTGGTATCTTGTGTCCTGCTAGCCTGTTTTCTAGCATTATCTCCTGTCCTGCTAGCCTGTTGTCTAGCGGTATCTCCTGCCCTGATAAACTGTTGTCTAGCATTATCTCCTGTCCTGCTAGCCTGTTGTCTAGCATTATCTCCTGTCCTGCTAGCCTGTTGTCCAGCGGTATCTCCTGCCCTGCTAGCCTGATTTCTCGTTGTATCTTCTCTCCTACTAGCCTGCTTTCAGGTGGCATCTTCTGCCCTGATAGCCTATTGTCTTGCGGTGTCTCCTGTCCTGTGTCGTATCTGGCTGTTAGTGGGGCGTCAGATACACCCATGGCATGTAAGGGTTTTCCTCCTCTGAAGATAGATACTCTATCTTCTATAACAGGGCATGTGAAATTTAGAGGTAGTGGGGTGGGTTGAGCTGGCAAGGCAGTGGGCGTCAAATGTAAATAGCCTTGATGAGGGGCGGTTTCTCTCTTTCTCTCTTTCTCCCTATTTCTCTCTCACTTTCTTTTTTTATCTTTCGCTCTCTCTCTTTTTTTCTCTCCCTATGTCTCTCTCTCTCTCTCTCTCTCTCTCTCTCTCTCTCTCTCTCTCTCTCTCACTCTCTCTTTCTCATTCTCTCATTCTCTCTCATTCTCTCTCTCTCTCTCTCTCTCTCTCTCTCTCTCTCTCTCTCTCTCTTTTGCTCGCTGTGATTTCAGTGTTAATGCAAACATGGTTTCAAGTTGCCTGCATTTAATCAGGAGTGACATGATGCATGGCAACCCCATACGCTAGTTAGCTGTTCCTGGAAGGCGCACAGCATGCACATACACACGCACACACATAAAAGACACATACCAACACACACGTACATACACACACACAGACACACACACACACACACACACACACACACACACACACGCACACACGGAAACTCACTATGCACAACAGAAAAATAAATAACAAGATAACACAAAACAACGATATTTTCCGATTATTTATTTATTCCGAGGAAGTGTGGAACACTTCCTCGGAATAAATTATATCCATGTTCTCTGTGGCAACCATGGATGAAGCCATGTGGGTCTCAAGCTGGTCACCATAGCAACCCCTCTATATTAGGTCATAGCAACTCCTATATTAGGTCAGCCAAGGATGATTTCGCAACGTGGCCTCGTCAAGACCGGAGATGCGTTGTGGACATTTGTTGCTCTTTGACATCGGAGTTCATGGACAGACAACGTGAGCCTGCCCCGAGTGCAGTTTATAGAGCCCCACATTGGAGTGGGCTGTGATATATGTTCTAGTTTGGTTGCTGTGTAAATAGCTGCTGTATAAATAGTTGCACACTTTTCCTTCTGATGAAACTGAAAAATGAGGCAAGGACTGATAGAGAGGCAAACAAGCTGAGGGAGAGGGGAAGACTGAGATACAGAAAGAGAGAGACCGACAGAGAGGTTGAGAGAGAGACAGACTGAGACACAGAAAGAGAGAGACAGACAGGGGGGCGAAGAGAGAGACAGACAATATTCAACGCTCTCTCTTTCTCTCTCTCTCTCTCTCTCTCTCTCTCTCTCTCTCTCTCTCTCTCTCTCTCTCTCTCTCTCTCTCTCTCTCTCCTCAGAGTTTGAAAGGTTGGGATAAATAAAACAACACCTGGGGTCCTGTGAGGGGCTGTCGACTCACCGTGGGCTCCTACGTAGAGAGACAGGCAGGCCCCGGGGGCCCGGCTGTCCAGCCTACCCTCCAGCTGGCCCCTACACTCCTTACGGCCAGACAAATAGCTGAGGAGCGGACACACTTCCACATTACTCTTCTGACAGTGAGGAGAGTGAATAAATCATCAGGGACATGGGGAAAGCGGTTTGCCGGAAAGTTGGACATTTTGATTTAAGAGAAGTTGATCAATAGTTCTCTCTGTGACCGGACTCTCGCCCTGTCTATTTCTTCCTCAAACTTCTTTATTTCCCTCTGACTGTCTGTCGGTCCGTCTGTTTCTCTGTCTGTCTGTCTGTCTGTCTGTCTGTCTGTCTGTCTGTCTGTCTGTCTGTCTGTCTGTCTGTCTGTCTGTCTGTCTGTCTGTCTGTCTGTCTGTCTGTCTGTCTGTCTGTCTGTCTGTCTGTCTGTCTGTCTGTCTGTCTGTCTGTCTGTCTGTCTGTCTGTCTGTCTGTCTGTCGCTCTCTCTCTCTAGCGCTCTCTCTCTTGCTGGCTCGCTCACTCTCACTCTCTCTAGTTGTCTCTCTATTGCATTTCATCTTTGGAAATATGACACAGGTGTAGTGAGACAGGCCAGAAGAGAGAGATACGGTCGGAGAGTGGAAGGGAGAGAGAGACAAGGAGAGCGAGAGAGACAGGTGGAGAGAGGAGGGTGAGAGAGAGAGAGATGGAGAGAGAGAGCGAGAGAGAAAGGGAAATAGAGAGAGAGAGAGAGAGAGAGAGAGAGAGAGAGAGAGTGAGAGAGAGAAGGAGAGAGAGAGAGAGAGAAACATTTTGAGAGGGAAAGAAAGAGACAAGCAAAGGGATAATGAAACAGGAGAGAGAAAAAGAGAGTGGTGGAAAGGAAGAGAAAGGGACAAGAAGAGGGAGAGAGAATTTGAGAGAGACACACAGGACAGATCTAGAAAGAGAGAGAGAGGGACAGGCAGAGAGAGAGCCAACCTGCATCACTAGTAAGACAGAACCGCTGTTGCTTGGCTTCAGTGCCACACAGTCTTGTGTTATTTCCCTTAATTTCTCTCTCTCTTCAAAACACTGGAAGCGTCCGCACGTGACAAATACAATATAAAGTTTGATGGCAGCGCAGAGGGGCATAGTTCTGCTTTGTGTTATGGTCACTCAGTTCCTTGTCTGTTGGTCTGAAACTAGCACCACATATTTTTGTACGTTTGCATGTCAACGTGTTCCAGGATAAATGACCAGTGGGTCAGTTATACCCTCCACTGCCCCTCGTTCCCCAAGTGTCCATGAGCAAATTAGAGCAGTATAGAGCAGTATTGTACCAAAAAAATGATGTCAACCTTTATTCTTACTAGGAAAGGCACATTGAGTTCACATTATCTATTTTCCAAGACCATCATTGTGACTAAAGTTACAGAGGGACCGAATAAAACAATTTTTGCAAAATAAATGTTACATTATCGCCTTCATAAAAATAAACTGGGTGGAGAGAAGAAATGTTCCAGAAATTGTGGCCTTTGTTAGCTCCCTCCGATTTTGATAGTGTGTGTATGCGGTAAAAAGATCGGTTTAAAAAAAACAAAAAACAAAACAAATTCAGGTAATCCGTGTGACCTTGGCGGCTAACCTGGAAGGCTGAATATTGATTACCAAGAAGGGAAATGCCACAGCGCAGGAAAAAACAGGCAGGATCAATACCGTTAGCTTTTACCACCGGGGATTAGAAATGCAAATGCTAAATTGTTTTTACTCAACCAGCCGGCTATGGAAAAATGATGTGTGCTATGCTTTACGTGTTGAAAGTATAATTTTGCTTGTTAAAAAAAAAATATGTTAACAAGCAAACGCTCACACACATTAATCCGTTTGAAAAGAGGACACACATAAATACACACACTCACACAAATCTCTAACCAAAAGGCACTTGGTTCGACCCTTTTGTAAGCAGACATCCTTGAGAAAGATTCCCCATTTATTTAGCATTTCAGTCAGAGAATTGTATACGCTCATTTCATTAAATTCAGATACAGGATGCGACCAGTAAGTTTCAGACATTGGGGTTCAAACATAGAATCTTTCATCTAGTAGTCAAACACCTCAGCCCCTATACTTATCTGTCTGACCTGCTCCTTCCGTCCCAATGGTTTGCTTTAACCTGTCTAGCTCCCTCAATTCTATATGCCATCAGATCCATGTAAGCAGCCAACCATTGGTCCATCAAACTTCCCGTTCCGCCCTTCGAACTATCCCCTCAATCACAGCTCAAGCACCTTCCCCCCCATCCCGCCGCTAGCCCCGATTGGCCCGCCTAAATTGTTACCGTCTTCCCCCAGGCTCTGTTGTACAACGAAAGTCTCCCTCAAGAGAGAGACTTGAAATCGGGGCAAACTCCTTATTAACCTCTATCGGCATCCCCTTTGGCTTTTCTTCCAGAGCGCTAAAAGACTAAACAGTAAACAGTGTCTCTTCCCACACTCTCCTCTAGACCCAGGTGCACTGTTGTGAAGGAGTGCGACGCGAAGGACGACACCGCAGCCCCACCTGTGGACGTTTCCCCGTTGGCGAAGGGATGGCTGCAGAGCGGTGCCCTTGTCACAGTGTGATCTACTAACACTACAGCTGTTGCCATAATCACCGCAATTATTTTCAATTTGTCGTCCTCTCCTCCTTAGCGGATTAGTCCTCCTCTCCCGGGCAACGGGTGTCTCTCTCTCTCGATGTACATTAGGCCCAGCCTCAGGTCACCTTTTTTTTTCTCTTTCTTTCTTGCTTTTATCTCTCTTCCCCCCCCCCCCCCACCTCCCCCACACACTTTGTGACTTTCCCACTTCGTCTTTAGCTATTCTTCGGGGGTGCATTCATCGCCCTCTGCGGAATATGTACGATTAGTTATGCCATGTCAATTACACCAACCATCAGTTATGGCACGCTGAGTCCTTCATTAGACTGGTGGGGGGGTGGGGGGGGGGGGTGATGCGGTGTGGGGATGGTCTTACGGGCTGGTGTCTACATCACATTGCCCTCCCCCCTTCAACTGTCTCTCTGGCTGCTGCCTCCTCCTTCTCTCCCGAGGCTGCGAAGGAAAAGATCCATGACTCTCTCTCTCTCTCGCTGGTGCCAAGAGGGTCTTCGTCCGCTGTGTCAGAGAGAGAGAGAGAGAGAGAGAGAGAGAGAGAGACATAGAAAAAGAGTATTACAGAGAGAGAGAGAGAGAGAGAGAGAGAGAGAGAGAGAGAGAGACAGACAGAGAGAGACAGAGAGAGACAGAGAGAGAGAGAGAAAGAGAGAGAGAGAGAGAGAGAGAGAGAGAGAGAGAGAAGGGATGGGGCAGGAAGTGTCAAGTCCACTAAAGACCCAGGGGAACAGGAAGTAAAGTGGACAGCTGGCGATGTTGAGAACGCCCCAGCACACAGGAAGTGGCTAAGAGTTGCGAGCGGAGCTGTCCGAGGACATTAGCCGGCGTGGCAATCACCACCTCGGCGGACAACACGCCGTCACGCGGCATCTCGTGTCAGGAGGGCCGGTGACACGAAGAGGCGGGAGTTCTGGGAGATGATGAGGGCGCCGTGCCCGTGACTGGGGCTGATACCAGGCCAGAGCTGCTGGGGCTCCATGGATACTTCCTGCCTGTGAGGGCCGATGCGGAGCAGAGATACACACACTGCCGACGTTGTTCTGCTGCGTAGCCCCGTGTGCGGGCTCGCTCAAATCTACCTACCGCCTCTGCTTGGGTGTTATTTTTGAGATGTTGAATCTGTCATCCGCCATCATTTCCATCCTTCATGCAGCCATGCGTCAGCGAATCATCCATCCAGCTCGCTGTTGGTCTATTTATCATCCCTTCATATGTATGTTCATGTTCTCATTCTTTATCCTTCATTCGTCCATCCTTCCATTATCCATCCATCTATCAATAATTTGTTAATATCGCATCCATCCGTCCAACATCAATCCATCCACCATCCCTTCATATATTCATCCATCCATCCTTCCATCCTCCTAGAATTCCATCAAGGATCAATCCTTTCATGTATCCATCGGAATTAGATATCGGGTGAGGAAAGCAGTGTGTGTGCGTGTGCGTGTGCGTGTGTGTGTGTGTCTGTGTGTGTGTGTGTGTGTGCGTGTAAGGGTCCATGTGTGTGGGGGGCGTCCTGCTCTCTGCTGCGGCATCAGCCCACTCCACGCAGCCCCGCCATCCATCTTCCTGTGATTGAAGAAACAAGCTGACGTCCCTCCATAAAACGCCACTTAATTTATGCATTATTTATGCCTCATTTATGTGCTCTGGTCCTCAACTATTTATCAAGTGTCCCCGCTCGTGTCAAAACATGGAAATGGAGCCGGGGCGCTGGTGATGAGACCCAGCGAATCACATCCTTGGACAGGGAGTGCCTGGGGAGTGTCCCACTCTCTCTGCGCTGTCCCGGCTCCACGGCAACGGGATGCTGGGAGATCCGTATCCAGGGACCGTCAAGATGGATATGATGATGCAATGCAGATTCAACCACAGAGGAACATGAAGGCAGAAGGAATGTGTCATACTATCCCCAAGGAACTTGATTTGTGCCTGTGTGTGTTTCTAGCCTAGAGTGTGCATCGCTGCTGTTTCTACGGCTGCTGTGTGTGTGTGTGTGTGTGTGTGTGTGTGTGTGTGTGTGTCCCCTGCATTCGGATCAAGTTTGAGGGCAATGCGTCATCACCAGCCATTTCAGAATCCAGAGAGAGAGAGGGAGAGAGAGAGAGGGAGAGAGAGAGGGAGACAAAGGTAGAGAGAGACAGAGCAAGAGAGAGAGAGAGGGAAGTGGGGTTCTTGTACTTGCTTCACTTGCCAGTGCAGTGGTGTGGGAGAAGCAGTGTGCCGCCTCACCCGCCCTCCATCCTCACCCTGCCTCTCCACCTCAACCACCCTCTCCACCTCACACAACCTCTCCACCCTCCACCTCACACACCCTCCACCCTCAACCTCACACCCCCTCCCCCCTCCACCTCTCTCCCCCTCCCCCCACCATCCTTCCCTGACCCAGGGGCAAGGTGTCTCATACTCCAGAGAGCAAGGTGCCGGGGTGAGGCACCCCCATCCTTCCAATGTGTCACCGAGACAACCGTCCAATCGGTGACGGAACTCTGCGGATCACCATAGAAACGGCAGCTGTCTCTCTTTGTCACTGTCAGCCCGGCTCCGCTTCACCCGAGCAGGGTTGAGTTTTATTTCTTTGAGACGTCTGGCATCACCCCCTATTCTTCTTTTCTCCTTTGTGGTCTCTCGCTCCGTCACTCAAGACTCTCATTTTTCTTTTTCTTACATATCCGTATTTAAGGGTTAGGAGGAGGCGGTGTTCGTCTGGAGGACCGATTTTATAGGAGATAATACCCATAATCCCCCTGATACACAATCATACTACTACTTCTACACATGGTCCCCCGATGCACAGCTCATGTCGTAGCTACAGTCCCCTGTTACACTGCAGCCTTTCAAAGAGGCTGGGCTTCTCATGTTACTTTAAATACTAGCAGAAGTACATGGATATGCGCCTTGTGACTTATGTATTCATATTTCATTTCGTACCTACCGTACCTTTGCATCCTTTGAATTTGTCATCACAACTGGGTTTTTATACTGCATGAATCACAGTAGTTCTGCTGTGTAGAAGGTGGGATTACACACACACACAGAAACACAAACATTCACCAATCACAGACACCAAACGCACACACAGACACACACAAATACTAACAAGTTTCCACACAAACAGGCATACACACACACACCAACACATACAAACTCACTGCTGGAGTACAGTAGCACACTGTGTCTGTTTCTCCCACTGGCTGGAACCAATGGAAAAGGGAGAGAGAGAGAGAGAGAGAATAACAGAGACTAAGAGAGCCATAGTTCGGTTGAATCAGAAATAGCATGAGAGTCATGTATCTACAGATATAACTCTGTGTAAATCTAAATTGAGAGGGGCCGCGGGATACATGTACGTGATAGACAGCGAGCGAGAAAGAGGCGGATAGGCAACGAGGTCCAGAGACGTTTTCTCATGTCTAATTTCTCATGTTTTATCTACGGATTCATTTTGAGCGGTATTATTATTTATTTTGCTGTAAACAGATGCGCTACACGTCTCACTGCGGTTCTGATCTGCGATTTGACACAGAGGGAGAGAGGCTAACAAGGACGCAGCTGCTCGCTCGTCTCCACAAACAGCGACAAAACATCTCTGTTTATCCGTTGCCAACCTGCCACCACTGCTCCAAACGGTTTGGGAGGGGGGGGGGGGGGGAGGTACCAGGTCGCTCAGAGCGGCTTCACAATAAGAGCGCAGAGCATCGCTTCTGTTGTGTGGTCTCCGATCGCTCTTTGTACGCTACCTCCCCAAAACCCAAGCTCTGTGTGTGTTTGATAAACCATTTGCATCATCCCTTCACCAAAAACTGTGAGCGGCGGGAAAAAGCCTAGTTTTGCTGCGTTGTTGATGTAAAATCTCTTTCCTCATTCTCCCTGGGCTTCACGCCGCTGAGTTGTTTGTTTGAAGTCTTTGTGGTGGAGGCGGAGAATTGTTTTCTGCCTTTTGTGTTGTTTGTTGATTTATTATTTTGTATATTTGGCTCTAAAACCTTATTTTAGCTTGAAGTGAGAGAATGCCGAAATTGTGAGCGGACATTTTGTGTATGGGTATTGTTTTAGCCTCTCATGTTGATGTTTCAGCCATCGGTGTACAGTAATGGTACGGTTAAATGTATAATATATATATCCATATATTTATACCCCTTTAATGTATGTTTACGGCCCTATGGAGTATTGTGAAGCTATAAAGCCATTACGAGTCATGATTCTCTCTGAAGCGCGCCATTGATGTTTCAGGCATTGCAGTGAGGTTAAATGTATTTGTATAATTGAAATGTTGAAATATTCATGAGAAAGGCACAGCGCAAACAGTGTGAGAGGGAAAGCCCGAAGGCTAAACGTTATCCACCTCTCTCGGCCATGCTGTCACCTTGACGAGCGCACAGAGAAATACGAGCCGGTGGGAATGCCATCATGCCCTCTGGCCCCCTGCCCTGTTTGTTAATTTGCATCACTTTTTAATGCCTCATAATAAATAATATATTGGAATTGTGACAATATGCATCCCGGCCATTACCCATGGGCAATCAGATTGATAGTTAGAGGGCCGGCACAGGGGCCTTTGCCTCTGCCCGCAACATTAGCCGTAAATTAACGCTTAGACGCTAACAAAGAGGATTTATGATGCGCGAGAGTCATTGCTACTGCTAGCATCAATGCTAAAAGCCTAAGCCACGTACGAGAGCAGATATATGACCGTGTGCCTTCCCCCGAAGGCTACCTTCCATTTTAGTGCTTAAGACGGAAAACGGCCATTTCATTTTCCGTCCGGGTAAGTTTGGGCGGGAAATTGAAGCCAACTACCAGCAATAACAACACACAGAGGATTTCTTATGTACACAGCATCCAATTCATCGGGCTAATGGAAAACAGACAGTAGACGGTAGTCCTCAGTCTTAACAAACTGTTTGTATTTACTATTCGCTATTATCTGGCAGACCAAAGCAATCTTTATTCTTTTTAGATGCATGCCATTAAGGAGCAGGTAGTGGTGAGGGCGTTTTTTCTCACGGATTACTGAGTCTAAAAGGTATATATACGTTGTACACCACAACCGTCCACTGTGTTTGGTCATATCACATCTTAGAACCAAACCTGCCAGGTTCAACTCTCCGGAGGCCTTTAGCCCTGATGGGGCGAGCGGGCCGAGGCGAACCTGTCTCGCTCGCCTCCACCAGCACTCTAACCACGTAGAGAGAGGGCTGGAGATAACACTGGGGAGGGGTAGGCCATGTGAGTCAGAGAGAAAATAAAGTAAATAAGAATAAAATATGAACCCTAACCCGGCGTAGGCTGGGTTTGGTAGGCCTGGTGTTGTGCTGGGAGAGATACTGAGTGTGTGTGTGTGTGTGTGTGTGTGTGTGTGTGTGTGTGTGTGTGTGTGTGTGTGTGTGTGTGTGTGTGTGTGTGTGTGTGTGTGTGTGTGTGTGTGAAAGAGAGAGAGGTATGTGTGTGGTGTGAGTGAGAGAGAGTGAAATAGTATGTGTGTGTGTGTGTGTGTGTGCGTGCGTGCGCGTGTGAGTGTTTGAGGGAGGGAGATAGTGTGTTTGTGTGAGTGTGTTTGCGTGTGTGTCTGTTTGTCTGTGTGTGTGTGCATGTGTGTGTGCATGTGTTTGTCTATATGTGTGTGTGTATGTGGTCAGAAAGAGAACCGCAGAGAGAGCGAGAGAGAGAGGGGGAGAGAGAGAAAAGGGAGAGAGGGACAGAGACGGATTTGAAAAGAGGAAATAAAGAAAGAGAAAGAAAGGAAGACGGAGAGAAATAGAGATAGAGTGCCAGAGCCTGGGTGAGGAAGGTGGAGCGAGAGAGTGAACGAGAGAGTGAAAGAGAGAGAGTGAAAGAGAGAGTGAAAGAGAGAGAGTGAACGAGAGAGTGAAAGAGAGAGAGTGAAAGAGAGAGAGTGAACGAGAGAGAGTGAACGAGAGAGTGAAAGAGAGAGAGTAAAAGAGAGAGAGTGAAAGATAGAGTGAAAGAGAGAGAGTGAAAGAGAGTGAGTAAAAGAGAGAGAGTAAAAGAGAGAGAGTGAAAGAGAGAAAGTGAAAGAGAGAGAGAGAGTGAAAGAGAGAGAGAGAGAGTGAAAGAGAGAGAGAGTGTTGGTGATCGGGTGAGCCGGAGTAGGCAAGCGAGAGATAGATGAAGAGAAAAGGGGAGAGAACAGTGTCACACAAGGAAGAAAGAGAGAGAGAGAGAGAGCGAGACAGAGGGAGAGAGGAAATAGCGAGGGATGGACATAAATATGTCTGTACATTGGGCACTGAGGCAGGCTGGTGGCTGGGGGGCTGGGCGGGGGAGCATCTGTTCCCAGTGTAATGAGTGTGTCTCCCCCTCCCCTTACACCCTCCCCTCATTAACGGGGCTTAATTAGAGAAGGCCCACCCTGGTGCGTACCGGGAGCCGCTGATCACTCACACACACACACACACACACACACACACACACACACACACACACACACACACACACACACACACATGCACACACACACACACACACACACACACACACACACACACACACACACATGAACCAGTCTCACAAAAATGTGACGGAATGTCTCAGCCAATGAGAATGAACTCATCAGTTGTCACTCAGAAACAATTTAATTTCAAAACCTAATGTGCAAGAATGTACAAGATACGATAAGACATTAATACGTTAAAAAGATGACCATGAGTAGATATGCTTTGTGGACCTCTGTGCTCGGAGAGAAGGTTCAGATAAACTTGACGCAGAGGATGAAGCCAAACCAGCAGGTTACGAGCAGCCCGGCCCAAACCCAATCACACAGATTGTCCCCCAAGGACCCCATCACCGTCTTACATCTTTTGTTTGTCGCAGTGTTTTACTGGATGACATTTTAATTTTTTTTTAATGGATGTCTCGTCTTTAGCTGTCGCGTTTTCAATGAATATATTTATGGCGTTGTACTGAAAGTGGAATAATCAACAAATACAATGTGATTATGATCTTATATATGGATACAAAAACCCATGCTTATGTTTACAATTTAAATGTATTTGCATTGTTATATTAGCAGCACAAACCGAAAATCCTATTATTTCCAAAACCTTTCTCGCAGTAGACCAAATGAAATGTGAGGCAAACGTTATCTCGGATTCCATACCAAAATCTAATTATGGAGCTTTCTTGCCTAATTCCCAAGATATCCCCTTTTTATTTGCTCATAATGTGGCTATTATGGGCTTTCTCAAACTCTGACCGAGGGTTTAAATCATCGAAGACGGGAAATATTACTTACCTTGGGCGTTATTTTCCACTTGGTTTGCTAATATGTATTTCAGGCGTACCCCCCGCATTCCCGGCCAAACGCACCGGTGTGGATTAACTGTGTGTCTCGTACGCAACCGAGAGGGAATTGGCCTTGAAAAAAGCGCTATTTACCCAACACCATTTTGGGTTAACCATCTGGGTCACACTTCAGCGAACCCACGAGAAATAATTACGCACAGTTCTGCGGGCTTATCATTGGCAATGACTGTGATCAAGAATGAAAAGAAAAGTGTAGGCCTATTATTGAAAAGAATGCAGAGTTTTCACCAAAGTTGGTTTATGGAGGCTAAAGCTGACTAAGCTAATGTCAGCAGTCGTTTTGTAGGGAGGCACTAGACATTCGATAAAATTGCCATTAGCTGAAACAATATTCTGTACCCAAGGATCTTAAAATGGTCAATGGCCAATCCTTTAGTGGCACAAAATATTATTTGAGCAACTGGCAATTTAAGATGCTTCTAACCCTTCATTTTCTCGCTCTTCCTTTAAATATCTTTCATCTACAACGTGTTCACAGAAAGACAGAGAGAGAGAGGGAGAAAGAGAGAGAGAGAGAGAGAGAGAGAGAGAGAGAGAGAGAGAGAGAGAGAGACACACACACACAAAGAGACAGAGAATACTCGCTTGTTCTTTAAACATCTTTCATCTCCAACGTTCTTCCTGCTCATGTAAAGCACCATGGCACTCTGGGTTCTACTGAAAAGAAGTAAAGGGACCCACGGCGTTCCCTTTAATACGATGTACGCGGGACGCCGTACGGTGAACCTTACTGACCCGTAGCCCCGGCCCGGCCCGCGCCCACCGCCGCATATCAAAATTCATCAGGCGAGCGGCGGCATTGGCCGTTTGATCATCCTCTTTAAGAGATCTGCCCCCCCCCCCTCCCCGGTGACCCCTGTCATAAGCCCCCTGGAGCCTTTAAGGACACTCCCATTAAAACTCTGCTGAGTCAGCGCGCACCGCCAGGGGAGGGGGGGGGGTGGGGGTTAGGGGGGGGTGAGGGGGATGAGTCACCCCGCCTCTGAAGGGGGAGACAAGCGATTTACAAGCCCTCTATATTACGCTACGGCGAACTACTGGCAGGCAGGGTCACACACACCCCGGCTGGGAGTGAGTGAGAGAGTGAATGGATGAGGGGAGGGTTGCCAGCGTGTGTGTGTGTGTGTGTGTGTGTGTGTGTGTGTGTGTGTGTGTGTGTGTGTGTGTGTGTGTGTGTGTGTGTGTGTGTGTGCGTGTGTAGGGGTGTGTAAATGTGTCTGTGTGTGTGCCTTTAAATGTCTTTGTGTATTAACTTTTCTCTATATGCATGTGAGTTGTCTTTGTGTGTGTGTGTGTGTGTGTGCACAAGTGTAGGTGTGTGTCTCAATTAACTTCGGTAAATATGTGTGTGAGTTTGAGTGTGTTTGTGCGTGTATGTGTGTGTGGGTTTGCTGTAACATTATTGATATTAATAAAATCAAAGTACTATTGATGAAACATTCGAAACCTAAAATTGTAAATACTTCTTGTACTTTATCACTCAGCACAGTTTAACCATGCTGCGGTAATAGTGGTGGTCATAGTTTATTATTATTCATTGCAGATTATAGTTTTTTATAGATTCAGTTTATGGTTAAAGGGAAAGAGATTTGAAATGAACCATACCTCCCACTCCATCTCTCTCTCTCTCTCTCTCTCTCTCTCTCTCTCTCTCTCTCTCTCTCTCTCTCTCTCTCTCTCTCTCTCTCTCTCTCTCTCTCTCCCCAGCTCTCTGACTATGTCTCTCTCTGTGGAAGAGGCTGGGGATGTAGAGTGCCGCAGATGATGAATCCTCAGCAGAGCTCCAAGCTTGGTCTGCAGCGCTGGCCTTGGCGGTCTGCCTCCTCATGACGCCTGCTGCTGCTTCCTTAAGGGTTACAACGGCCGGAGAACACAAAAGACATCACATCTCCTCCATGTGTTAATGTTTAAGCAAGATGTCTAGAGAGAGGGTGCTGTTATGCTGAATATCAGCACAGCCTCCCATCTGAGATTGCTCTCATACAACACTTCTGAATGTGCCATTTATATGTTAACACTAATAAGTGACATTATTTCTTAGTTTCTTTAATAATTTATTTGGCTCCACCGTCCAAAAATTGTTTGGTAACTGTACTGCGTCTGGACTGTTGCCAAGCAACACATAGCAACAGAACAGCTGTTCACGTCACCGAAGGCGTGCTGCTTTGCATCATGTACATTTATCTGTGTGTTTCCGTTTATTGTGCAACCAGTGGATACAAGAGTCTGTTGAGGGTCACTTTGGTGGCGTGGGACTCGAGGAGTGGATGGTCGACTGTCGTAACGAATAATAGCGGTTATTAGAAACACGTCTAAAGCGAAGTGATGCCTGCAGAGTTAAAAGGCCCACTCGCATAGGCGTCGATTACGGGGGGGACGGGGGGGACATGTCCCCCCCATTATTTGAAATACGAATTTTGTCCCCACCACTTTCAAAAATGTGCAAACCAATTGCGACTGAAAAAATCCCCACATACTCAACCGAAATCGTCGAGTCTAAAATCATGCGATTGGCGCGCACAAAGACATCATTTATTAGATAGACCTACCTAATAAACCGTTGGAACACACAAGACCGGAACCCATAGCAACGACGGTAAACAAACCCCGACTCCCGAGAAGCCCAATCCCTATGAGCTCCCCGCGCTACGACCATCCGGAGGCGCACAGAGCTTTTGGCCGTGATATTATATATACAATTATATTATATTATATACTATTATATATAGAGCTCCGAGAGTCGCAAACGCCAACAATCACTTTCTCCTCCATGCTGCAGTTCACCCCGGACTGCACTGCACTGAGTTTGAAGGTTGAACGCTGATTGGCTGTTACACATGTCACTCAGTGGCCACGCTGTTGAACGCTGATTGGCTGTCATCACACGAAATTCGTGTCAAAGTTGAAATATTTCAACTCGAGCAAATTTGTCGCGCCACAAATCCTCGTGAACGCGCTCGCCTGTGCACGGCGAAAGTGTGGCGCGACAAATCAAAACAAATCAAAAAAATTCGCCCGATACGCGTCTATACGTTCGTATGGGATCTTGTTGCCTCGTCGCGTTTGGTGTGAACACACTAGAGAAGTTTCAAGATAGACAGCCAAAATTGACATTTTTATTCAGAAAATAGCCGGTCCTTTTGCTTCCTGTAAAAGGCATGTTTGTGACACGATATGGATACATCATCTAGCCTGCATGTGGAGGGCCACATAAGGTAAGAAATTGGTTTACGTAAACGTTGCTGCTGGTTCTGTTTGCTCCTGATGACCTGGCCAAAGGTTATCCACGGTCCTAAGCGATTGTGATCTGATTCTGGTTGGTGCTCCAGCTAGTATGCATTGTATAGATTGCAGCTAGTAGCAGCTACACACGGTGCGATTGCTATGCCAATGTGGTTATAGTTGTTTTGTCTGATTGAGATATGTGACGACTTGGAGCCTGGTAGGCCTATCCGGACATAAATATGTTCTCGCATAACCTGTGTGATTATCCTAAACTGTAAGGGATTTTATTTGCGGGCAATTTGCTTATGTTGTTGCAACGAGTGAAGTCTACATTGGTCCTTCGCAAGTGTTTACTGGTGGTCAGGATTTGGCAGATGCAATTCTCCTCCGGGCACTTTATTTTTTCTTCTTTTTTTTTTAATGCAGCATCACATATGCTACCAGCAGCCCTTGCTCGTCTTCAAAAGGCTGATGCTCAGTACCTCGTTTCATTTCGTACCCCCTTTACAGTCTGGCATTGTTTGTCTGGTAAACTTTGTTGATGTCAAGATAAGTGTTAAATTGCCAACACTGTTCTTTGTCCTGTGTGTATTAGTATTACTTATCCCGAGCCAATACCCTGGTGTTTCCAACGCCGTTTTGCAAAACAAGCCAAAACACAAACTGTGTATTCAACTTATTGTTCGAATAGGATTTTCAACACCTGACTATACACTGAGCATATTGTAATGCAGCGTTGAATGGATGAATAGCTTACATAAGGGTACCCAGCACTTTTCAAACCACACTCAAGCTTATGGTTATTGTCCCCACCACTTCTAAAAACAAACTGACGCCCTTGCCCACTCGCATTACTATATCCTATACTATTATATTATATATATACTACTATATCCTCAATGATCACCTCTTGTCCGATCCAATTACCTGGTCAGAAATAACTGCAGGAAACACTCTTTCTTTGTCATTAACGCAATTATACCTCCAAGACAGTCTTGGACCATTTCCCCTTGCCTCCTTTGTGTTTGAATTGTTGGTAGTTCGGTAATTTGTTTGAAATGTGGGTGGTTTTGTTGTGTAGTAGTTTTGGCTAATGAACAGTTATCCTGATTACTTAGCAATGCAAATTCACTAATTAGGAATTCCCATTAATAATCTCAATCTTTATAGAGAGAGAGAATATTTATTCTATTGTTTTTATCTCACATTGCAGGTAAGAAGTTGGCCCGAGAAAGAATGTAATAGAACAGAAGGGAATGGACTAGATCAATAGAAAACAAAATAGAATGAAATATAGAACCGAAAATAATACAACGGAGGACAATAGATGGGACAGGTTAAAAACCGTCTGGAATATAAGTCTTATTTTGACCCAAACAGACATTTATTTCTTCACAAGGCAACATCAGTCGCTATGGCTTGCAGTTAAACAACACACGGTCGGCTGCACAGAGCGACAAAACATGAGAGAGCGACACATCGATACAAAACATGTCCCATATGGACCTTAAATCTGCCTGTTGGTATGCTACATGTGTAGCTGTAGTGTCTGAACAGAGGCTGTTGAAGAGAGGCGACCAGGCCCAACGGGATAAGACGCACCATAGCTTCACCATCTAACGGGGAACATACTGTACAATAGATGGAGGAGAATGGCTAGGAACAAATTCAACGCAGAGTGCGGTGGTTCAGAAAGTGCTTTTGTGTTCAGAAGGACCGTTTTTCTCCCCCTCGATGCTGAATTGAATCCATCTTTTTATTGTACATGTACATCTCTTGACCGTGGTTGGCACGGACACTCTCAACCAGAAGGGTTTCTATGTTTAGGATTCAACATTACCCTATCCCCGGAACTGATATTCAGTTAGAGTCTGTGTTTATTTATAGTCCTCATTTCACAGAATGTTCTTACATATGGCCTTAATGTTGTTCACCATTAAGGTATTCTGCTGCAGACGACCTAGCCGTTATCATTTCCTATCTTCATCTTATGTGAATGTCTAATTGCTTTAACCACATAAATATATGCGTACAACTCGAAGCAACAATGAATTCATTTTAGATTTTATGTTTTATATTTCATTGTGATTCATTTTATAGTGTAGAGTAGTTATTAATGTACTTTAGTTTGACAAAGCTTCGGTTAATATGTGTGTCCCACTCCTCACCGACTGGCCTAAGTTTTACTTTATTATTTACCTTCATCTCATTTTCTCGCTTGTCGATAGAGGGCATGTAAAATAGGAGGGAGAGAACCACGGAGCGAGATAACGAATGGAACGAGGGAGGAGGAGCTGAGGGAAGGAGGGAGGGAGGAGGAGGTGAAGGAGGGAGGAGGTGAGGGAGGAGGAGTAGATGAGGGAGGGAGGAGGAGACTAGGGAGAGAGCAGAGTGGAGTTAAAAATCTGTAGTGTTTCCGATGATACTGCACCCCTGCTTAATTACTCCATTAATTACCCTGCCAGGGGGGAAATTGGAGATATTTAACAAGTAGCCATGAGGTCATCCTCCGTCACAATGCAGCGGCGCGAAGGTCGACGCCATAAGTCACGGGAGGGGACCACGGGGGGTGCGTGGGAGCAGTAGCCTTCAGAGGTGTGTTTAGAGAGCATTAGACAGAGACCCGCGAGTCGTTTGTCTCATCTACAGAACAACCGCCGGAGAAAAGGAACCGTGTGCAGATTTTAAAAGAGCAGCAAACCATTATACAGTCCCGGCCCAACACCCACACAACTACACTTTTGTACACACAAACACACAAACACACACACACACACACACACACACACACACACACACACACACACAAACATTCTTCGGTTGTCCCCCCTCTGGTAGGGGAGCTAAAAATAACACAACGCAATCCCACGTGTCTCGAAATAGTGTACGTTTCTTTGTTTGTGCCTGTGTGTGTTGTAGTTTGTGTTCCTGGTGATTAATGGCTGCCGTCTTTCATATAATCAAATGAGGGTTTCTTGCCCCAGAAGGTGCAAGCGTTAAATCACTTCTGCTTTAAGGAGCAATGTGTGTGTTAAGCAAAGAATAACATGTTTGCAATGCAAGTTATAACAATTTTTATTATTATTATTATTTATTCACATTGTCATCCTATTTGGAAGAGGGTTTATATTGTCGTCGTTGATACACATCCATACTTTGCCTTAAATCAATGTCGGGTGTTCGTTCCACATAATCAATATCTGAAACGTGCAGCAGAGTAGGAGAGAGGACAGGGGCAGCAAATCAGAAAATCCATAAGAGCAAGATATACTCCTAATGATCCCTCCGTATCAGTCAGAAGGTAATCCTACTGACTTAGCTTGTTCAGCTGCTGCTCAAACGCCTTGTAGTTTGCTTTTATAAAAGTGAAAGACATTAAAACACCTTAGGACCACATATGGTATCCACCATAGATGGTCAAATAAGATATGAGTTAATGCACTACGAATACCCTATATCGTCTTAGATAGAAAATCGAATTCCAATGCACTATGAATAACAAAACATTAGATAAGATGTGGTTTATAAATCACGCGGGCACTGCTGTGTCCCAGCAGTAATCACAAAACAGTACAAGGAATATAAAAAGAGAGAAGGATAAATATCCAAGTAACAGAAGAAATGGCAAAAATAAATACCGTAAATATAATAATAGAAGAACCATCTCCATGTACAAGATGCTCAGCCCTGTGAGTCGTCCCATGAGATACTAACTAACTGCACCCGCAGCGCTGGCATCTTGTCTCTGGTTCCCCTGCCCCTCCAGCGTATTGTCATTCCTGCGTCGTAGCGGGCGGTGAAGTGATTCACCACCGAGGCCTCCTATCCCCCTAAGTGTGGAAGGCTTGCTTAAATTCCCCATCAGACCCCTCTTCCCCTGGCCGTCCTCCCCGATGAATGTGCGCCTTTTCGGGGGGCCGCCTATCCTGCCTTGAGTGACAGTTTCCAACAGCGTCGCCGTGGAAGCGCTGCGAGCTGACTCCCCGATCAGATGGAGCCATGGGACACAGCTGGCCTACCAAGTGATGCCTCCGTCTGGGAGATGTTAGCCCGCCTGTCCCTCTCTCTCTCTCTCTCTCTCTCTCTCTCTGCCTTTCCCTTGCCCCGTCTGTGTTTTCTCTCTTTCTCTCTGTGTGACTTTCCCTGGTTCTCGCTCTATGTATCTCTCTCCCCTCTCTTTCTCTGCCTTTCTCTTTGCCTGTGTCTGCTCTCGCTCTCTTTTCTCTCTCTATCTCTTTGTGTGTGTCTCTCACTCTGTCCCTCGCTTTTTCTCTCCCTCTCTCTCTGTCTGTCTGTCTGTCTCTCTCTCTCTCTCTGTCTGTCTCTGACTCTCTCAGTCTGTCTCTCATGGGTTACGGATAGGCCCATCTGCAAGCTGATAGTCTTCAGAAGAAGGAGGGGTGGGGTCAGTAGATGTGCAGGTGCATCCATCGTTGTCCCCTGGTGAGGGACAAGCCAGATTGTGTTGGTGAAGGCTGTTCTTCTGATTTGGGAAATTTAAATTTTTCTTTCCTCAGGGCCTGCCTGTACGCATCCTACAGCAAGGTGACCCCTCACCCCTAACCAGCTCCTCAATGACATGGATCTCAATCCACTGTCAGCCGAACTTGGATTAGAGTGCACGCTGAGTTAACGCATAGTCAAAGGGTTAAAAAGGGCAAGGGAAGGGTACAATTGCTGCCAGAGACGACACATTAAGCAACCGCGATTACCTGCAGCAATTCATCCACCTGGCTCCTCATCCACCTCATACTTATTCATATTAACGACTGAAATGTACCCAAGCAAAAAGTCCCCGCAGGCACTTGCACTATCAGCCCACACGGCCAGATGGTCGCGTTGAGCAAACACACAAAACAAGGCCCGGAGCGAGCGCACTTCGGGGAGGACGAGACTCCTCCTAAACACAGAGATAAGGGGGTCAGAGTGACTACCCTCGTCCCTTCTCTCTCTGGGGTGAGCTTGGAGTGGGACGGCAGATGATCTATGTTTGGACCGCTGGCTGGATGTGTGGACAGGGTCCAACTGGCGGTGAGTCAGCAGATAAGAGCAGCACAGAAGAGGTCTCTGCTTGGGGCTGAGGGGGGGGGGGGGTGTACAGCCGGCCCAGGGGGGGCATAGAGGGCACAGGATTAGCAGGCCAGACAAAAGGAAACTCACATGAAGAGGGAGCAAGAGGTGTTAAACTGAGGAGAAGAAAAGGAGCATGATAGTCGTATTGGTGAGGGGTGGAGTTCCAGAAAAGACGTTGAGGGTTCCAACCCCGGTGTCCATGTCCTAACTCTCCCCCTTTGAACCCTTATCCATCTGGAAAAAATCAGTTTTTCTTTTGTGGAAAGCAAAAGTCAAATGAGAAAAGCATTAAGGATCCACCTTGTGCAGCAAGCAAAAGCGTGCGGTAAAAAGTTCCTCTTTGTGAGCTCTGAAATAACCCAAGGCATTGATGCTGCAGGGTTTAGAAACTGAAACTGAAGGAAATAATGCAACTGTAGTTGCATGTAACTGTTCAGTACTTATTAAATAAATAGCATGGGGATAAAACCCTGCAGAAAAATGAAATGGTAATACCGAGAATCTCTGGCATTAATTTTTGATTGGAGTATTTACTGTTATACCTGATATTAAATGTGAATATAAATCTGAATTAGGAGTTTTCTGTTGCGTTTAATTTCTTAAATGTCAGAAGCCAGTTTCACGAAATAGGGAAATGTAGGAATTATATGTGAAACAGCCCGACAATGACATTTAATCTCCAACCGAATCTTAGATGATTGTATCTGCCGAGGACTATAAATACAGCGCACCATATTAATGCCTTTAATATTCACCAAATTGATAAGGGAGGCGCCGTAGACACTTGTATTCTATCTCCCGGCTCTACTCACGTTCAATTGCGACTTCATCCCCCCCTAAATGCCCCCCGTCTACGCCTTGTGGAGGTGCATCTCGGATTCAGCAATCCCATTACGGTCGGATGGGCCGCCATGAGATCCCGTTTGTTCTCTGCCCCGTCCGTGCGTCCTCCTCCGCAGTGGCAGCATGTCTATCACAGGGAAACCATCGACAATCTCAGCAATGGCAGGATCTGGACAAAGCTAATTACACCAGTCCACTCAGCCAAATCACCGGGACATCACAAAATCAGGACTGAATGAGCCACTGGGACTAAGCCTGGGGACATTGTGGGGGTGCTGTGTTTGTCCTTGGGATGAGTGGTTCTAGTTTCGTTAGGTTGGTGAACAAGAGAGGAGTTGGACTCACGTTGTTGTGACGGGGGGATCCAGGATAAACTTTAATGTACCTCGTTCCGCCTCTTCAATTATATTACTGATGGTTGAAATTCAGAATAATAATACAAGCATGGATCAAGTGCTTGGTCAAACCCAGAAACAGAGTCGGGACCCATTGTGCTGGAAACACTGATTTGAGACGCTTCGTTCTGCTTCACAGTCGGATAGGATGGATAAACGTCTTGTTCTTATGGTCCAATCACGCCTCGGACTAGATAATGTGAAGAAAGACCTCAATATCTCAACTCCCTGAGACAGAGCTTCTCCCTCGCTTCCATCATGGCTATCATCATCATCATCATCACCTAAGATTTGACAGATGCCCATTTCTTCATTTCAACACCTCTCACTCCCCAACACCTATCTAACTCCGGCAGTTCTTTCCAGGATCTCGGAAGAAAATGTATTAAAAAAAAACATTCTCCTCGGTTTTCCTATTTCCTTCCCTGCATTTTTCATCTGCCGACTTGTGCCGACGCAGTGGTTTCAGAGCTGCTGGTGGTAGCTTCTGCTGAATCAGGGTTCCCCAGTGCCAAGCAAGGCACGGAAGGTTTCTTTCTTCTGCCAGAGAAAATCTCCCTCCTTCCCTCCGTCACCGCCACCATCACCGCTGCTGCATCCATCTCTCCGAACCCTGCTGAGATGGAAACAGTTCCTGCTGGAGGTGGAAGGGCTCTCAGCCTGAGGAGGGCTGTCTTGGAGGATTTCGACAATCACGCTCGTCGTAGGGAATCATCGTTATTAGCAGGTTCTCAAGACCCTTCATGCTGTGTTTTACAATTTATTTCCTCGATTTCTCTTTTTTTTCACACTCAATAGTATATTCCTGAGGTTGTCTGTGTGAAACGTATCCAACTCCGGCCTAATATTACGCAATGAATCAAAGCACATTACCTAATACTGTATTTGTTAATGAAATAGCTATTGTGCTATAACTTAAAAATGAATGGATTCCTTAAACACCTTGTTCCAATTAACGCACATTCAGGCACAGTGTCACCCTGTCTGGATTCAAGGCAGAGCATTCATTTGAGATGGCCGTCCTTGCTGTCAGAGAGGAAAAACACTGCTAGAACAGCCTCCCCCTCCTCCGCTGTCATTCTGCTGGACCTTTAGGCAGGCTTTGACACAGTGAACCAGCTGATCCTCCTAGCCACCTTCCGAGAACTAGGATGGCTTTTCCCTCGCCCTGTTCACCTCCAACCTCACAAATTGCATCAACACTTCGGAACCACCATAGACAGTTGTTCAAAAAAGCCCAACTGGGATAGTTGAAGGGATATCAAACTGGTTACACATGTATATAGCCCTGTGGTCACACAGGAGTTAATCAGGAAGATTTAGTCTGGCTAACTGGACTGTGATTCAACGTTCTCCAGGGATGATGTACACAGAGCCCTGTGTTTGCTTTACCTTGACGTGCAGTGTATAAGCAGCGGAATGAGAAGATAATTAAAAGAAGGGGGGAGGTAATGGATGGCTGGGTGGCTCGCCCAGCTAGTGTCTCTAGACATGGAGGTGATAGGCCTTGCAATACCACCACAGGTTTGATTTGGAATCCTTCAGTTCAGTGCTGCAATACATATGTACCCGAAAGTTATTCAGACTAATAGGTTGTTTGCTGTCACGTGACACTCATGCTGGCAAGCTTCAGATGGAAGGCAGAAGGTGAAATTGAGGAGATAAAACATTCTCAAATCAGCTTCCTCCATATGAGGCCCAGAGTTTTGGATGGCGATAAAAACTGTGAACTGAGTACAGTGAATATCCAGTGTGTGTTTATTCATCTCCTGTTTGTTCCACTGCTGTGCCGCCATCTGCAAACAACCTATTAGGTGCAACTCGAACAAAAGGTATTTGAGGACAAACGAGAGCATCATAATGAGGGCACTTTGAAAGGATGTGTTTTCTGCATGGAACATATCTTACTGTGAGAAATGTAACCCAAGTCTCTATGAGGTGATCTACCATCATGGCAACCAACGAGGATGGATACATTTTAGTCACCGCTTTCAACTTATTTCCTCTTGCAGCATGCACAGTGTAGCCTAAAAAAATCAATCTTTTCCCAAATCCTGTAAAAGCTTCTCCCCCTTGAATAAATGCTGTACAAATTATTCTCCTGATTTGCATCTAGGCTTTACACAATGCAAGTTGTTAACTTGAAAATAACTACTTATTTTCCCCACATTGTGTAAGACAATCATTTCATTCACAGCCTATACTGAACACTGAGCGATATGATTGGTAGGACAGCGGAGCAAACTTCAATCAAGCAACACCAGAACATAAATGTTTTTACTGCCTAACACCTTGCATACAGTACGTATCTCACCATGTCACCTAAAGTTTTGCATGCATGTGGTTTAGTGATGTTGTTTTATTGATGTTGTTGGTTTTTCTGTGGAAATAATATCAAGCCAATTCATTGGCCTGTCATTATTTCCCGCCAGTCACCGATGGGTCTAGGGATTATGAATCTCTCAGTTTCAACTTGTTTGTATTGCCTTTGGCCAAACTGTGTGTCAGGGAGCATGAGTACGTCTTCAAGCTTTACTCAAAGCACATGCTATTTTGTGCATGATAATATCAAGCCTACCCAGAATTGCCCAGGCCTACCGACCCGCCACACTCTCTGTCCGCCTCTTATATCCTGAGCAACTCGCTTATCTTATGCTAGCAATATTGAGACACATAAAGTTAAAGTTATGTTGCTGGCAGTTCAAACCCCACTGCTGCCGGTTGGGTTCAAACCTCAACCCAACAGGCTGGGAGTCCGACACCCTGACCAATACACAATCCATGTCATGAGAAAGGTTCAAGCAAATAAGTGACCAGCCCACTTTTTGGCATTGCCCTCTCACATTTCCTTCTCAGTCACTGAAAGCGCTCAGCGGTTGAACCAGAACAACCCCGTAGAAGAGAGCCACAGGTAGCCCAGCGCCTCCTCACTGCTCCTCAGCGCGAGTGTGTTAGGGCTACGATGTACACAGATTAACAAGGCTGTTTGGATCCATCAGCATGACTGTTTAAGCAAACAGGAACACTTAACGCGGAGAGAGATTTCATCGTCATGACAACATGACTTTAGAGGAGCAGGCTAGCTTTTGCTTGATTGTCATGACCCACACGCTTGACACAGATCCCAGAATGGGGGAAAGAGGGATGCATATATTCGAAAACCTTGCTTCAACCGTCGATTGAGAATAAAAGTGTTCCATTAATGATGTAGCATGTTTAATTATAGCTTTTGGCTTTCTGAAGGTTTTTTCGACCTGTGAGAAAAGCAATAGCAAGTTGTTTATGTTTATTCTTAATGACTTGACAGACAACAAGGTTGAACAGAATAACTAGTTGCAGTTCAGTAACAGATTGTGCATGCCAACAGTTTTGATTGAACTTGGGAGAGTTTGGGGAGTTGTTGGTTGGAACCCCTGTTGTGAAGCCACGGGGTGCCTGAGATCCGTCAATAAACAATATCGTGATGAAACAAATGAATCGTCTCTATTCGGAGCTACAGTTGATCTTTGATGTCCACGCTTTAAAAATCCCAGTTGACTCAATCCGTTGATCCGTTGCATTTGTAACTGTATCTTTTAAAATACATTTTTAAAGAAAATTGTTTTGGGTCAAAAACCCAGAGGCACGACTTTAATTATGGTTGAGGACATGTCTGTTACATTCAATTATTTTATTTGGCTACATTTTATACTAACGTTCAGTCATCAAGTCATTTATGAGCCTTTAGTTAATGATGGACAAACTATTAACAAAACATTTCATATACATGTGTAGGTCCTTAAGAATGGCTATGGATAGATCAGCCAATCAGCCTTTTCAGTGGACTGTACCAGCTGCTGATCTAGGAATAATACTCCCACTTGTGATGTCACTCGAGGGCCGATTTTAAGATGGCTTGTAATTGCTAATCAACATCACACCTAATGGTAAACTAAGGTCCCTTTAAGATGGCATTTACTAATCCTAAACAAATATATGAATATATTGTTAATGATAACTACATCATTAACTTAAGGCTTATAATTTAAAGTTGTGTTAATGATAAGTGAAGATTAACTAAAGGCTTTTAAATGACTTATTACATAAAGTTATTATGAGGTGTTATTAAGCCCTTCATCTATTTTAAAACAAATAAGAGTGTTTTCAGATGAAAACTCAGACTCTATGAGAAATATGGTTATTTTCCACTTAGTGGAAGGAGAAGCACTTTTCTACCTCAATCAGCCCAGGGACAAGAGACAAACAAACAAAGATTCACTGCCAAAAAAGAGAAAGTGAAATTGCTTATATATCTTTACTTTGAAGAAGCTGGAATGGTGTATTTTACCCACAATTCAATAACAGCACTAGACTATATCACCTGCTTCCATTGATTTTGGCTAACAGCGCAAAGTCAGTTGAATTGAGCACTGGGCTGATTAATAGGAAATGAGACAATGCTTTTCGTTTGATTATTGTTAAGCAGTAAACATCCTTATTTTAAATAAAAGTTGGCCTATGCGTTTTAAGCTCAAGTGAGGGCATCCTGCTCAACAATGCCTTCAGCTAGACTGCCGGCATTGGTATTCAAACCAAATATCTTATTCTATTGTGTAGAAGGAAACATGTTCTGTCCAGGTTCAGTGTATGTTTTGCAGGAAGAGAGATGCTGGTCAGACCCCTAAATAAGAGGTAAAAAGTCAAAAAGTTGTCTGCCTGACATTCAACTCATGCCTGACATTGTCAGGCATGTCAGGCTGACATGCCTGACATTCAGCTTTCAAATTTTAATTATTTCCTGTCATTCAAAAAAACATGTCTGATTTTGGTAAAATGCTGGAAATTAAATTTACAACCATATATTTCCGTGGACGTCGAGAAGCCAAACTGTTCCCTCACCGACTACGCCCGCTCGAGCGACTGGCTGGACCGAAGTGTGCCGGCTAGCCAACCCTGTTCCGACGCGTTGAGCTTGTTGCTCTTGTTGTTCCAGTGCCCTGCTTTAACCACTGCCGAGGTCGCTCAGCGGCCGCTGTTGAGTCGATTGGCAGAAAAAACATTGTCAACTGAGAACGCACCCTGTTCTTTTTTTTTTTAAAACAGGGTGACCGAAAGTAGAGGCGAGTAGCGAAGAGATGGCACGGGGGAGATTAACGAGCCGTCGGTATTCACTGCTCCTGAAGAGGATGCATAAAGCAGTGGCTTTAAATGATTTATTACCGTATGCTACAATGGGAATCAAAATGGATTCCTGAGTCTGCTCAACTCTTAAATCCAGACCTGGAAGGAGTATGATTTATGGAAGTGACAAGGCAGGCACACAGGGGATTTTCCACTGTGTGTCTCTCTGAGTATGTGTGAAACGGTGCTTTCCTGAGGCCCATTAGGCGTCGCATGCGCAGGTTATGTTCACTGTATTGCGTGGGTGAATGGGTGCTGAACAAGCTAATGGTGACGTCTGTAGAATAGTGTTTCCCGTTTTGTAGGAACACTGTTTCCTTTTGATTTGGATATAGAAATATTTTTTCCTGATTTATTTATGTAATTTAGTTCAAATTGTTATAACACAGAGAGGTAGGGTTCATTAACACGTAAAGTCATTTAGTTGCATTAACGGCAATAATGTTGAGTTGTTGTCCATAGGATTGTTTCCTGTTGAGTTGTTTTCCATAGGAAAACCGTTTCCTGTTGAGTTGCTATCCATAGGATTACCATTCATGTTGAGTTGTTGTCCATAGGAAAAGTGTTTCCTGTTCCATTACTAGAGAGCCTGAAGTAGACTGAAGAGATATTTTATTCTTGACCTGCTGTGTGTATAATGAATTAGTCAAAGTAACGACTTATATTATTTGTAATTAACCATCCATGTAATTATTAATATTTTATTTTATATATTTTTTCACCCTGATTGCGTTCAGTTCAAGCACCTTTTGTCACGCATTTCAAAAGAGCATCATACATAACTGTGAAGTGCTTTATAATTAGCTAATTTCCCATTTAATGAGCTCTGGAGGAGTGTTTCACCGCTGTAACCTCAGGAGGACGTTCTACTGCCTAGGTCACTATCTATCAACATAGTGACCGATAGGAAGAGGTTAACTCCAGTAATAGGGCATGATGGAGACAGGTGACCGATAGAAATGCTAGCTTGAGAAATATTACGCTGACACCGAGGACTGTGATCTCAGCGGTGTAGGAACCCAGCGAGGAACGCCTCAACACTCCCATGTGTTGGACGGTAACGAGCATTGCAAATCCAGACGTCTACAGCAGCAGTGACAAGACCAAAACAAGAGCCAAGGAGAGCTTGTGGACTATGTTAGCCATTGTTTTTCTCCGTCAACTGAGCAGGTCAAGGCTGGCTGGCGCTGCCTCGGTTTTCTTTCAATTTCAAACTTTCCCCAATGAAACGGATGAGAGCGGCAGTGTATTTTCCCTTGCTTACAAGTATTGCCTGTCTACCAAACATCATGTACTCACATGCTTCAGTGCAGTGGACAACTAGTTGTCTGCAAAAACAACCATTTGAATGAGTCACACCAAGCCATAGTGTTTTTTTCTTGTGTCCAGTCAAGAATTCATCCCGGCGATTCATTTAGCTTTCATGTCGGTTGTTTATACACCTTGGTTGAGTGACACAAAGACTGGGGGAGTAAACAAAGTCTTTCAATGCAGAACTTTTTACTTTCACGTTCAAGTGTGTGTGTTTGTGTGTGTATGTGTTTGTGCTTGCAGGCGAGTGTGTACGTTTGACTGTATGTAGTGTTTCGAACAATTTATTTCCAAATATTATGTGGTAGCCAACTGGGGAGATGTCATCAGTTGCTGACCAAGAGCATGAAGTCATTCTTGGTTGGTTTAATTGTTTCCCATGCATTCATTTGCAGTACAGATTAGCTTGTTTGTGGAAACTACAAACATTTTATTTATTTATTTTCACAAAAGCATTGAAAGCAGTCTCAAAATATGCTGGTTCCCAGCCAAATAGCACTTCTAGAGTTTTGACAGTATCTTCAAGTGGACAATTTGAATAAATGCAGACGATGGTCTCCAATGCATTATGTAATTACGTTTATGCTAGCATAACCCATGGTCTGGACAAGTTGAACGTATTAGATACTTATTTTTTCTTGTTGTGGTGTTTTGTCTGTCTGTGTGTCGGCAATTACTGCTATTACGCATTAAAAATACCCACTCACTTTAAATATTCAAATAACAAAGCAAGCGATGTGTGAGCCATTGAAGTATAGGGAGCAGAGGGTTTGTGGCCAGTCCCTCTGTGTGGCCTACCACGTGCTCGGCAGCACAGGAGCAAGCATGCCACGGGCCAAAACGATGGTCCCTGAGGCAGCTGAAGTTACCGCATAGTGGCTGTGGATGAGGAGAGGTGAGTTGTGGGTGAAGTAGTGCAACCTGGACCCGAAGCACCAGATGAACCCAGGATACATCTCTGAATATGTGCCCAGGTGCATATCTATATATCTGTATATACACAATCATTCTGGGGATTTGGGGATCATATTGAATCATGAGTTTAATTCACATTTAATTTGTGTCACACTTGTTGACTCTGAGAGGAACTTCAGAACATAGGGAGCTTCCGCATTGGTTAGAACTCTGCTGACGGTTGCCATGGTGAAACTGAGCATCAGGATTGGGATGAGACGGGGGGAGCTGTGTGGTGGGATGGGGGGGGGGGGGGGGGGACAAGTGTTTAGGGAGCTCCTACTTCAGGCGTCTCAGCATGTGAGGAGTCAGAACACATGTCTGTCAGCAGGGGAGCAGGAGGCCCCATCAGGAGACCAGAGACCCCCTATCCACACACACACACACACGCGCACACACATACGTACATGCCTCAGCACTGTGGAGGCCCTACCAGGAGGTTAACCACACTCCCAGTCACACTCACAGATGTACTTCTCCTCTTCCAAATGCTCCAACCTCCAAGGCGTTCATTCTCAAGGCTGCACCTTCACAGAGGTGTTTCTCCTCATATCCCTTCCTCCTCCACCCCCCCTTGCTTCTCTTCCTTCTCTTTCTTGAAGTTGTTTTGTACGACTGAATCTTAAATCTTACTTTACACCTCAGCGCGTATTACTTACTACAACCGTTTTAGTCTCTTTACTTGTTATTAGTTACTTTATTTTATTTTTTATTATTTATTATTGTGATCTATAGATGCTGCTTGTTATTTGTACTACTTTATCTTGTATTTTTACATTTATATTGATGCTGTTGGGGAACCAAGCTTAAGAATGATACTCTTGTCTACTTGTACATTCAAATGTAATAATAGTACTAATAAAAGTACCTCTGAATCTCAATCTGAATAAGTCAACGAGCCTCATGGTTCTGTGATTCTGTGTGCAGACCGCCCACGAAAAAAAAAATCTAAAAGTGATGATATTTACAACGTGAAGCCCTAAACATCGGAAGCTTCTCAACCCCGTCTATCATAAATAAACCAGATAGGCGAAGCGGGGCCGTGGGTCGCCCGGAGCTACAGGTAACCGACGCGCGCGAATGCCTGCTGCGTGGGCTCCACCAGGGACGGCAGACACCCACAGCCCACCTATTCAGCACAGAGGTATCACTCAACCTTTAGAGCGGCCCCCTCGGAGAGCCCCGGGTACCGGGGAGAGCGACAACATGAGAGTCTGATCCAATCCACCGATGTCCCCGCTGTCCCCTCCCGGAGAACGTCGCTGACGATCCAGACAGCGGGAGATCTCCCTCTGCTCCAGGGAGGCTTGTGTTTAGACCCAGCCCTTCGAGAGGAGGAGGGCAGAGAGAGAGAGAGAGAGAGAGAGAGAGAGAGAGAGAGAGAGAGAGAGAGAGAGAGAGAGAGAGAGAGAGAGAGAGGGAGGCATGGATTTAATGGGCTTCTTGGTTTGGGATTTATCATAAACTTGACATTTAGTGTTTGACAAAAGCCTGGCGGGGGAGTCAGAGGGAGTGAGGAGTAGAGTTCTGGAGTGCTCTTGAAAAGAAAGGCAGGAATACAGACTGAACAGCAGGACACCAAAACAAATGTTAAACACACACACAAACACAAAGCATGCTACACACACACATCCGGAGAACACGCAGTCTGCCACACCTTAACCCAAGCACATGACACCACACACACGCATTGCTAATCCCCAGGCCTTTATGGAGATAATCTGTCAAAAAATGATTTTATTATAACCCTGCATTACAGAACGGCTGTCAATCATGGATTGGAACAGCAATGACATACAGTGAACATAATATTAAAATATGTTTTTTTAACATCTTTCATGCATTCATGGGATGTATCGAGGAGTCTCAAGGGAAGTCTATCTTCGTGCCACCATGTTTGTGGTTGTTATTAATATAAACTCAGATAATCACTGCAAATCGGTTAAGGAGTAAGCGGTTTCACAGCGACAAAGGAATTATTACGGAGTGCCTTGCTTAAGATCATGGCTATTTATCGAATTGATAAATATGTAATTAATTCCTCTTAATATTACTAATTGGAGCTGGCAAATTATAACATGGTTCATCAAATTAATCACTGCCCTCAATATTAATTATTAATTCAACTATAATTGCTAATTGGTGCCTTTGAAGTACCAATCAGTTCTCAAATGAACAATACAGGTCCGCAAATTATTCAGTGATGTCCTCCAACTAGTGATTAGTGATACAATCCAATTAGTCATTGTTCTGGTAACATGCATCTTGGCTGGTGAACACAGAGCCCTTATGCAGTATTTCAATCAGAACCTCCATAACATTGGCTAGTGACATTCAACTTAGAGGTTCTGGCTTCAATCCCCAATTTAACAACCGATACCTCCTCCTTAATGACTTCGGAATTTACTATAAGCTGCTTTGGATAAAACTGTATAAAACTATATCAGACGGTATTGGTATAGGGGCTAATTTCTTTTAAGTGAAGTCATATTCCAAAAAACTGGAACTGTTTGAATATAGGGCATATTCACAGTCTAATCCAGAAATTGAAGGCTAGACTGACTATGTGTCTTTTGCCTTCTGAGCAAACATGGCCCTATGGCTAGGCCACATTAACTTAATTAACAAAACAAAAAGAAAAGATGAAGGCACAATAGATCATTTTGAGGGAATTCAACAGTGCGAGGACCGATTAATAATTCGAAGGCCTTGCCATATTCAGACGTATGTATTATGAAGATGTGTGTTCCTGATATTCAGAAAGATTTTGTGGTTGCCCTTAAATTACTTTCTCTTTGCTTGGACCTATTTGCACTCAATAATAATAAATTCAGATTGGAGGTTTTTAATTTATTATGTTATTAGTGTGCAGGTGTTTTCCCTTAGTACCGGTGGGTACTAAGGGAAACTGGGTTGTTTTTGGTCAAAATCCCACATGAATAAAACAGACGACTGAACGCGGTCTTAAATCTTTTTTCTCTGCAGAAAAAACACACAAAAAAATGACTCTGCAGGGTCTGTATTAAACTCTACGCTACAACCATGTCGCGTTTACTTTTGTTAGCCAGATGAACATTGTCAATGTGACACGTTATGACCGGGAATACAAATCTCTCCATTACGACGGCTCGGCTTTCGGCGAAAGACAGGGGGGGCTGAAACGACATGGATACACTCCAACGAGCTGTGACCATCGCTGTCAGACGCTCTGAAATAGCCTTATCTGTCTTGTGCTGCGTCGGCAGAGGGATACGTCACACGCCACATCATAAAGGTGGTGGGGGAGGTGGTGGTGGAAGCGTGGCCCGGGAAAACCTCAGAGCGACGAGGTGAATGGGATTCAGAAAGTATTAGTATCTTTTTGACATGTAGTCGTTTAGCAGACACTTGTTATCCCCAAGGAATTACAACCAGGGGGGGGACCAATCAAAGCAAAGCATAAAATGAAAAGATTATGTAACACAGATTACGTAATACTGCACATTTTTATGTCAAAAATGGGTGATGAGTGTAGCAAAGTTTGGTTAACAATAAAGAAACCGTATCTCACACAAATACAGACGGAAAAGGACTTTGTGGAAAAAGGTGTATAATATAAGCAGTTCATCAATATTTCATGATGTTTTTGGAAGCAAACTGAATTTTGAGACTTCTGTTTAGGCAAAGATCAGATCCTCATTGTTTGTTGTGTGTTGGGTTTTTTTCTAGCACTTCTTGTCCAATGAGAGGCCTCTGTTTCCCACCGCCTGTTTACGTAGTTCTGAACCAACCGCACTCCCAGAAGACCGCCACAAGACTGTGTGTCTGTACTTAAATCTCCCTGATGAACAGTGGTTACGAGGCAGGCTCCCTTTGAACCCACAGTGTACTCGTCAGATAGATGCTTTAGAAGTGCTAGCGTGTAGCGCACACGCTCACAACAGCTGCCACTGCGACTCAGCCAATCAGCGACGCCCTCGTCGGCCCTATGTTAATTATAAGACCCATTCCAATCTGCTCTCGGAAGATAGCTTGTCGTTGTCGGCTGTACCATCCACAACGACACCCGGTTAGACCCCAATTCTGTGTTTAAACCGCCCAGGCTCTTAAACCTCATGTTTCATGGCAATTTTTCTATTTGTTTAAAATGACTGATAAAAGAGCTCTACGCTAACAACTGATTAGCTTATACACCCATCACATATCCAATTAATCTACAGTGTCCAATCCGCTCATCTCTTTAGTAGCAATATTCTACTGGCCGTGGTTCACAGTTAATTCACAGCCTCTCTCATCAGTCTTTAAGGGATTATTTTGCTACAACTCCCAGTCCCACAGGTGACACTCGTCACCTGTGCTTCCAATGAAGTGCTTAAGGACCACTGACAAATAAAAGGTGGCATGTGTGTTTCTTTCCATCTCCTCCTTGACCTTAGATATTCTACCCACTTTAGAGGCCGGTTGTGTGTGGGTTTTCTTTTTTTAATGGAAAAGGGCTGAATTTGGACAGCACAACACAAGATGCCCCAATCGTGGATGTCTGTTATCGTAGAGGCAGTGTCCTCTTTCAAGGACTCAGTCATGTTATTTCAGTAATGTAGTTCCCTTTTCAGTAATAAAGACTCTTGATCAATTTGTCATTCCAATGTATACATGTCGATACTTTTCAATCTTATCGGCTGCCTATAAATTGCTAAGGCTTATCATGTGAACTTTCTCTTTCTGTTCCAAACTCACACGTTTATGGACTTACCCTTCCTAAACAGAAAAAAGTGCACCACTGACATTTCGAATCCATCGACCTCGACCATGTGTTTCACTTTCCAATTCTACATCCTGTGCAACAATTCTTCAATTGACAAAACCACAGCCATTCCTGGGAAACTATTAAAACACCATCCGGACAAAAACTGTTCCAATCGTGCTTCCACGGTTCTCCTCGGATACTTTATCAAGAACAAGATCGAACTCCAATTTTTCTGCTCTTGGACCGTTGAATAGACCTCTTAAGAAATTCTCTCAAAGCAAGAAGCAAATTACTTGGTTTTTTTGGCACAACCGCGAAGACAAATTGGCCGATCAAGACGACTGGTCCGATCACTGCAGTGTGTAAAGGCCTGTCAATTCAAACCCTGGAAGCTGTCACACAACATGTGTTACCACGTCCCCCTTAGTGCATGTTGGCCTCTAATCGACCATCAGCCATGGTAATGCTTAGTATCGCAGAACTGTCAATGGCCGTCTCGGATTGACAACGCCCTACAGCGCTGAGAAGTTGCACGCTTTGCAGTCGGAGGCCGAGGATTCTCTGCATTTAATTTGGATTCTGTATTCTTAGAATGTTTGGTTCGAACCCATCCCCTTCTGCCCCGGCTTCTCCTCTGACGACAGCAAGCGCGAGAGGGAGGGCCCATTCTCCCATTGGGATCAATGCAGACGTCAATAGATTAGATGAGCAGTAAAGGAACATCTTAAAGGAGAACCAAACCCTACAAGACTGTTTTTAGATGATAACTGATTTAGTAGGTTGTAAACTGAATTGTACGATGAATTGGTCCTGGGCCAAATCTTTACTGACATTTTTAAAACACAGGGTTCGTTTCTCATGTCTGGACTGAAATTGCCATCTATGGGTTGAAGACATAATGTTGCAAGAGTGCCCCGGTGTTCTAGAGCTAGGTTTATTCGTATAATGAATAAAATCATTTTCTGTGGGAAATAAATTACTGTTATCGTCTGTGACTCTGAGTTTCGACAAATGTCGGCGTTCCAAGTATCTGAAGATAACTGAATAGTTATATTCAAGACTCATTGTCCAACCGACAATAGCATTTCTACAAGGATGATATGAAAAGAAAATTAGACACCCTGTTTGAGCTAGTTCCCACCCACTGTCCACACATTACCTCAGCCAGAACAGGAGTCGCCGGGATGTTTGTTTGATGTTACCTGGTAACCAAATACGGCCAGCGGTGCTGGTATTCATTTACATAAAAGTGAGAAAGGGACATTTTGAGTCTGTGTGGTTAATGGCTTTTGTGTGTGTGTGTGTGTGTGTGTGTGTGTGTGTGTGTGTGTGTGTGTGTGTGTGTGTGTGTGTGTGTGTGTGTGTGTGTGTGTGTGAGATCTTTTCTGCATGAACCAGCACGCCGCCGTGTTTAATAAAAGCTGGCTGGCCATCATCGCTTTGACAACGAGGCAAAATGTTTCCGGGAGCAAATGGCTGCAGAGCCAGAATGATGTATGCCCTGTTGTCACGGCGATGCGGCCTTCAGCTCAGATAGTTATAGTGCATCCGTGTATTAAATGCACCAGATTTTAACCTGACCTTTACATTTAACCACACGCCGTACATCAGCTGGTGTTCTCCGGGGCACTGCAGGTGTTGTGGAGATTGTGCGGAAAAAATATGAAGGTTTTGCTTGTTTTTCTTTATTTTTTACTGAGACTGGCATTTTAGAATGACATTTAGATAAATTTGCTTTGATTACAGATTCTTCATTTTGTTCATTAAGGATAATCCCGAGAAGTATAATTAATGATGCTTCCGAAGGCGTGAGTGTTTGTAAGGTAAAAGCACGTCTCAAGGGGATTTAATTCATCCATCTATCATTCCATTCATCCAACCATCAATCCTACCATCAATCTATTTATTTATCATCCATCTATTCATTAGGTTCTCATGCATTCATTCATCCAATCGCCATCCATCATTCAACAACGCATCATCCATTCATTTGTCCACCCATCATTCATCCCTTCATCCAGCCACTTATCCACCCATCATTCATTCCATCCATCTGATGTTGTGTTGTATTGTGCTCCAGAGTCTTTATTGAACTCACCTGGAATGCAGCAGTAATAAATACTTTTTACCTGTGAGTACTAAAGTACCTGGTGTGATATACAGTTTATACATGAGCCACAAAACAGGGAGCTCTTTAAACTCATTGGGTGAACTTCAACACCAGCAGCAAAAACAGCTGTTAAGCAGTAAAAAAAAGGAAGAAAACATTTTAGGACATAATTCTATAAATAATGACCCTTTACAGTGATTAGGAAAACACAAAATGATTTTAGTCCGTTTTTTACACCTTTGACCGAAGGGAGCTTAGCTTGTACAGTCTTTAATGTATAGTGCTTGACTTTAATGTCTTGTCCTCTCTCTACTTCTTCTACCAAAGTATTTATCCTGTAGCAAACGCATACTATACATTTACATTTAAATCAAAGGCATTTAGTAGACACTTTTATTCTAAGCAACTTACAATAAGCACATTTGTCCGAAGAAATAGAAATAGCAATATATCACTGGCGGTACAGTAAGGATGTGCATAGAAACAAGTGCCAAGCACTTAAAACCCATTCCCTGTATACAACAAATAAAGCTAGGCCTATGACGTACACTCGCTGGATATTTGCTGCTCTACACATGCCAAAACTTTGTTTGACAAAGAACAGCAGCTGATAAATTAATTCTGATTATCTGGTTCGGAAAAAAACACTATTGTACCGTTTGACCCGTGGGAATGTCTTTGAACATGACCCATGAACCTCCTTCGGAACTGAAAAGCCTCTGAACCCTACAGCGAGAGCAGTCCCAACCTGACGGACTAAAAGCAAATGAGACCGCAGTACCGCCTCTTGCGAGGAGCGATAAAGAGAGGTGCACCAAGGGAGGGCCTGGCTGTGGACGGGGTTCTGTGAAGCCTGGGGTGGCTGGCGGGTGGTGTCATCGGGGGGATGGGGGGTGGAGGAAGAGGCTACCAGACTAAATGGTTTACGGGGCTGGGATGGGGGGGGTTGATGGATCGGACATGACAGCTCTTGGGGGGGGGGGGGGGGGGGGGTTCTTTGCCCAGGATCTTCCCCAGCAACGATACTACACTCGCGGGCAAACTCCTGTTGTCTGGAAGTCATCTGTCGGCCGGTGCGGACCCTGCACCTCGGGAAGTAGGGGGCCGTTGTTTTGTAGCCGCGAGGTTATTCTGAGGAAACACCGGCGCCCTGTACTGCTTCAGCTGGTCAGCAGACGGGACACGGCCCATCGCTTAATGCTGTTTCTGTGTGTGTGTGTGTGTGTGTGTGTGTGTGTGTGTGTGTGTGTGTGTGTGTGTGTGTGTGTGTGTGTGTGTGTGCGCGTGCGTGTGTGTGTGTGTGGGTGTGTGGGTGTGTGTGTGTGTCTTTAATCCCCTCCCTTGATATGCTCAAAGCACAACGCTGTCAATGCTTTTGTTCTTGGTTTGGCTGGCTGCGTTAGTGTGTTTGATGAGGGAAAGAGAGCCATAATGAAGGCAGGGTTCTCTGGGACGCCACAGGGAGTACTTTGGGGGTTTAATTCAATGTGATGTTTTATTGAGTGTCGGAATGGAAACGGTGTGACAAACAAAACGTTTCATAACATTGTCATGCCTTCCGTCCTTGTTCATTTGTCCCTTGATTCAGACATCCGAGTGGTACATGTAGAGCATATTGAAACATTTTCATTGCAATTAAAACACAAATTAATATGAGAATGTGTGGCAAACAGATTTGATAAAATAATGCAAACTTTCAGAAAATGTGAATTACAACAATTTGCACTCCATCCCTGATACAAACCCACACACACCTACACCCACACACACAAACACACACATAGAGCGCCCGCACACACACACACATCAGACACAAACACGTGTCGTGCATGCGACACCATTTCATCGTCAGCATCCCTCGCCCAGTCCAATAGTCGTTAGGTCATTACCCGTTTACATTAACCTCCATTCATCCATCCCTCCATTCGTTAAACGAGTCCATTATCTACTGCAGCCCACATTGACGGGGATGTGCTTGTGCTCAGAGGCTCTCTCGCTCTCCCTCTCTCTTTCCTCTGTCTGTCTGTCCGTATCTCTTCCTTCTCTCTCTCTCTCTCTCTCTCTCTCTCTCTCTCTCTCTCTCTCTCACTGTGGGCGGCCTGCGCTCCTCCCTCACCGCACGCTGCCGTCCATTGGTTCCCTCATCAACGCTACGTCTTCACTGTCCTCCACCTTAGCGTCCGTCGCTCCGGGGCGGTTATCGACGCCTGCCGGGGTCGCGACCTTCCCGAGGGAGAGTCAGGGCCGGAGAGTGTTTAGCCCGGATCCTTCTCCGCCTGCGCTGTCAACACCATAAGCACGTGGGCAAGAGGAGGACGTGGAGCAAGGTTTGTGTGTGTGTGTGTGTTAGTGTGCGCATGGCTGTTCAGGTGTGTGTCTTAGAGGAGGGCTATGTGTGTGAATGAACGTGTATGCATGAGTTATTGTGTGTGTGTGTGTGTGTGTGTGTGTGTGTGTGTGTGTGTGTGTTATTGTGGGTATGGCTGTGCAGGTGTGTGTGTGTGAGAGTGGGGTTATGTGTGTGCATGCATGTGTCTGCATGGGTTAGTGTGTGTGTGTGTGTGTGTGTGAGAATGAGGTGTGCATACCTGTGTGTGCATGGATCATTGTCTTTGTGTGTGTCAGTTTTAGGGAGTAGTGATGTTTGTGATGTTGAGTTTCTGTGTGTGAGTGTGTTTGTGGGAATATGAATATTTGTGGGCGAAAGACTTTCTATTTTGTGTGCTCATGTGTGCGTGTGTTTGCCTGTGAATTTCAGATTAGATTGCTCCAGGATGCCTACAGGTGGACTGTAGACGCGGGGAACCATCATCATCTGGGAGTGGAACAACATACGACACTAACCTGGGTCGTATGTTGTAGGGCTAACCCTAACCCTAACCCCTAACCCTAACCCTAACCCTAACCCTAACCCTAACGATGGATCTTCGCTCGTACGATCATTCTCACGATGGATCTTGCGAACCATCGTTAATTTCTTTGGAGCGTTTCCCGAAACTCCTCTTAACATGAAGGCGCGTTCACTGCACTCACAACGTTCATAGGATTGCAACTGTCCACTGACACGGTGCTGAAACGGGCTATGTAGGAGGGGGACACGCAGGAATGTCGCAGGAAAATGGGGTTAACATGGGTTAAAATATCTCCCCATCAAGGCCAACAGCAGAGTAGCCTACGAAAAGAATAGACTGCAATAATATGAATGCTAAAGATATTAAAACACAATTGATTGGGCCTAGGCCGACATACGCTATATCATTCCCATATCCTGAACGCACTGTGCATACATTTTTTCACGGCATTTCCCCCCCTGAAATAATTCCATACTAGAAAAATCCAAAATAGCTTGTGTGACAACTACTGATTTCTGAAACATACTTTGCACAGCAAAGGGAGCCGACTTTATCTGATTCCGCATAAGGTTTCATTGATTGGCGCGCACTCTCTAGTCTAGAATATTTGTAAAAATACAACGTACCATTCGTTCATTATCTTTCAAACGCAGAGGCTAGGCATTGACACACAACTATTTCTGACCCCATGACGAGACGGTCTAGATCCTGCCCATATTGTTGGGCTGGATGAGGTAGGCTTTAGGTCTTTTTACACTGCCAAGCCGGTTCGGTCGCAGCTTGGCACGCCCAGCGATTTCACCTTCTTATTACAAGTTTCCTGTGTAAACCGGAGGGGGTCATATACCCCGTTCGTCATGGCGCAGGCTTTCTTGGTTCACTGGGATTGGCGGGGCTAAGCACGGAGTCTCTGACTTCTTTAGAATAATTTGTATTATTGCTAACCCCCGAATGTTTTAAACCCGCATGCAATAATGAGTTTCACGCCTAAGTGTGGAATACAAACGCGATTAACTATGGTATGTACTATGGTTTTTGGTATTTTAAATTGCTGCAATAAATTATGTTGTTGTTGACTTCTAACATGTCTCTATCTTTGCTGTTTAAATCTAACAGTGGTCCATGAGTCATATATCGGCGGTAACCACTGTTTTTGGTTGCGAAATTGCACCAGCTGGGCATCCGTGGTGGCATTGGATGAGTTTTAATAAAACGCATCCAATACGCGGAATGTCCGCTAGTGACGCCACTGAGGCTATAGTAGGCTAACGATGCTCTTAGCATCCTACGAGTACCCCTGGAGTCCTCGTTAGCTACGAGCATTTTCACGACGTTCGTTACCAACGATGCTTTCGGGAAACGATGTGAAATCTGTACGATGCTCGTACGTCGCACTTCACGATCCACTTAACGATGCTTTCGGGAAACTGGGACCTGCCCTCCATGTAAACAGGATTTATGATCATAATCTGAGGTTATTTCTTTGTAGGTTTATCCCAAGGGCAGTAACAGGAGAAACGGTGTGTGTCGTTGCTGCGGTTGGGATGTCAGCTTTACAAAGTAAAAGCCCTCTCTGCTATGTCGGCTCATCCATCTGGATTTGTTACAGTGAGTTAGTGGGACCTGCTGCCTCAGCACAACTTTTATTTTGTTAAAATCTGCTGCTCCGCCGCTGTTTCTCATTCAGAGCACAGCAAACTCGGCGACATCATATAAATGGTTGTTCCGATCTGCATTTATATATATGCAATGATTTGTGAAGAAGCAGACTCGGGTATTTATCACAATCAAAACTGTACGTTTTTTAACATAAATATTGTGTAAATGTTGTATTTTGAGCACAGAACCTTGAATCGTGTTTTGGCATGTGTGTGTGTGTGTGTGTGTGTGTGTGTATGTGTGTGTGTGTGTGTGTGTGTGTGTGTGTGTGTGTGTGTGTGTGTGTGTGTGTGTGTGTGTGTGTGTGTGTGTGTGAAAGAGTGTGTGGTACTACTTTGTGTGTGTGTGTGTGTGTGTGTGTGTGTGTGTGTGTGTGTGTGTGTGTGTGTGTGTGTGTGTGTGTGTGTGTGTGTGTGTGTGTGTGTGTGTGTGTGTGTGTGTGTATGTTTGAGAGTGTGGTCCTCTTGGTCTGTGTGTTTGCGTGAGTGTACATGTATATGAGAGTCTGTGCGTGTGTGCTTGTGAGTGAGTGTATGTGCATGTTCGAGTGTGGTAATCTGTATGTCTGCTTGTGTGTATATGTATGTCAGTGTGGTACCCTCAATGTGTTTGTGTGTTTGTTTGTTTGTTTGTGTATGTGTGTGTATGAGAGAGTGTGGTACTCCGTGTGTGTGTGTGTGTGTGTGTGTGTGTGTGTGTGTGTGTGTGTGTGTGTGTGTGTGTGTGTGTGTGTGTGTGTGTGTGTGTGTGTGTGTGTGTGTGTCATAGACCTTTAGAGGGGGGACCTGGGTGATGAGCCGTGTGCAGTGGACGGTCCCCGCTGCTGCTGCTGCCGTTTACATCACAACACACTCCTAAGCACCCCCCCCCCCCCCCCACACACACACACACACACAAGCCTCCACCCACTCCCCAACCACTCCCCCACCCACTCCCCCACCCGTCCCCCCACACCAGCCTCCTCCCGCACCCCCACCCAGGCCTCCACCCGCCCCACCGACCCCCTTCTTCTTGAGCTCCTACATGCTGTTGGTAAATAGACGGCCACTTAATTATCCCTCACCACGTTCCAATGCCCTGCAGTCTTCATCTGCAGGAGGACAATGCCTGATGAAGGGCTCTTCAGCTGGTTAGGCACGAGGTAGTTGTGAGCGTGGATGTATGTTTCTGAGATTTTGGTTGTGTGTGTGTGTGTGTGTGTGTGTGTGTGAGTGTGTGTGTGTGTGTGTGTGTGTGTGTGTGTGTGTGTGTGTGTGTGTGTGTGTGTGTGTGTGTGTGTGTGTGTGTGTGTGTGTGTGTGTGTGTGTGTGTGTGTGTGTGTGTGTGGCTGAAGATGTATTTGTGTGTATGGGAGGGTGTAGTCATTTAAATTGTAGTCATTAAAAGAGTGTGTTTGTGTCTGAGAGTGTGTGTGTGTGTTTAAGAGTGGGGATGTGTGTCTGTGTCTTTGTGAGAGAGAGAATGCAGAACTGTGTTTTTGTGTTTGTGTGTGTGTGAGTGGTCATTACATTGTACTGTGCAATATTCTGCCGTTTTCATCTGCAATAGTACAATACTTGATGAAGTGCTCTTGTGCCAGTGAGGCAGTAGAACAATGTGAAACACACACACACACACACACACACACACACACACACATACACACACGCACACTCACACGCACACATGCAGACACACTGTGTCTTTTTGAGTGGAAAGTGGTGGAGCAACATTCTGTTCTTCGAGATGAACTTGAATTTTAAATGTCAGATGTATTATTTACGCCGAAGTCCTTTTACCCAGAATTAGGGAGCAGGGATCGAGTGTCAAGATATACAAATGTTCAGCCACTACCCAAACAATCAATAATTTATATACTCTTGGATTTAGAAAAAAAACTCTGAACTTGTACGTGTTTATCAATGCTATTCAGACTATTTACCCTGGATAACTTACAAGGATCAATGTGTTTTCTCTGCAGCGCTTGGCCAAACCCAATCCCTAAAGGGGTGATATTATGCCACCATCTGTGAGTGTGATAGGCCATTACAAGCTGTTTTAACATCGGCCTCTAGGTGGACACTTCCACTTGTGATGTAATTAAAACACAAGAAAAGACTGATCCTCAAAGGGCTTGTATCGAACGCACAACGGGTGGCATTATATCATACATTTAGAATAGAAGGGGTCACCCAATGATAAGTGAGCTTCAAGGTGCTAGCATGCTATCATTGCTATGTATGAAAGCGGTAGTTTGCACGCACTCCTGGTACAACAAGTTGAGGCAACAGAAAAGCAGAAAACAACTCACTGATTGCAATATTGTATCCCATTCATCCCGCATCCATGTTGATCCCTACACTTTTTGAATTTGAAATCAAACAAAGTGATGTCTTTTTGTCGAGATGAAATGCAAGCATTTTAAGAGAGAGTGGTCACTTTTGTTTGATTCAACAGAGCTGATTTAGAGTCTGAGAGCAAAACAGAAAGATTCAAAAAGCACTATCGAAATTTCGTCTTTTCATGTCAACAAACAACATGATCCATTTTTCTCCGGTTGCTTTCCAAAGTGCCAGATAATATCATAAGAACGATGAGTATTTTTTCTTCAATGTGTTTAGAGGTCGTTCTGAATAGAAAGCCTTGAAAAAATGTGTCTGTCTGTATAAAAAAATAATAATGATAATAACAAATTTGAGCGGCACAAATCAACAGAGATGCCATGGGCGGCGTTGCCGCCTGGCCTTGCTGTCAACATTTAGCTCTGATTCAAAATAAAAGTCCTCTCCCCCCATGAAAATACTTTTGGGGTGCTGGGCAGAAACGATAATACGACGTCGACATGAAAGGATTTCAATGGACTGTGATGTCACTGTGTCGTGATGTCAGAACACTTATATAGGCTTATCTGTATTGCCCTATTGGCTTGCATTAGCAAATCTCCCGATTAGATAATTGCTATATCTTTGCACCATTTAACCTAATGTACTTAGGCTTGTTTGCCTGTTCATATGTTTGATTAATATCTACGGAACCCGTAAAGGGACATGGGATAAAAAAAATAATTAACGTTTCTCGTGAGCACGAGAAAGTATCTGGCGCTCACTCGAAAGTATCTGGTGCGCACTCGAAAGTATCTGGTGCGCACGAGAAAGTATCTTTTGAGCATGAGAAAGTATGTTGTGCGTACGAGAAAGTATGTCGAGCGCACGAGAAAGTATCTCGTGAGCACGAGAAAGTATCTTGTGAGCACGAGAAAGTATCGTACGCAGGGGCGGACTGGCCATCGGGAGGTTCGGGAGATTTCCCGAACGGCCGGACGATTTCAGGCCGAGCCGGCCGGCCGTAATTCTTTTAGATTTTTTTATTTATTTTTTATTATTATATATTGATATATATTTTTTTGTTGTAAAAGATGTAAAAAAAAATGAAAAAGTTAAGTAAGCAGTGATTTGGGGTGGCCTGCTGCCGGATATTTACTTACAGCGCGAAACGGAGCTCTTGCCTGACGGTGAAACGGGGCTGATGTATTACTGTCAATTTAGAGGGGGGAGCACCCCCACAGTGTATGGGGGCAAAGCGAGCGGCCAAAGCGAGCGGCCGAACGGCCCCTCCCAACTTGGACTGCTCGGCGGTCTGTCATTTCTGATTGGCTCAGCCTGACACACGGCCGGGTCACTTACCCGGTACTTATCGTTGATGTCACTGAAGTTACACAGAAATACGAAAATGTCAAAAAGGAAAAAAGGTGGCGCTCAGAAGTTGAGGTTGAAAAGAAAAAAAATGTTAGAGCAAGACGCAGCCAAATGTACTAAATTAACCGACCTTTTCCGTGGAAAAGCCAAGGTTGACGGCGACGCCCCTGTCAGCGAGACCAATGGTTAGGCGGGAACAGGACACAGCAGCATAGCTATGACAGGTGCACTAGCGAGCATGTTTGGCAATAAAGACAAACTAATTATGGAAGTACCAGAGACGTCGGAGAACAATTCATAATATTGTAATGCCCACGGAAGAGGCAGTGAATGAAGTATTGATTAGAGAGCGATTTATTAGATACCACCGCTAATAAACCATTGGAACACTTCAACACCGGTAACCACAGCAACGCACAACAAACCCCGGCCCGCCCCCATCTCCCAAACCCTGTGTATGTGTATGACAATTTTTTTCCACTAAAATAGTTGTATCTTGCACTATTTAGATAATTTTCAGCCTTGATTTACCTTTCTAGGCACATGCAATTTCTAATATTTTGTACATGGACAAGATTGCTTATAGAACATTTCCCAGTGATCTTCACAATATTCTAAACACATGCACATCCCAACATTGGCATGCCGTTGCAATGCACATATCCACGGATAAGGTCTAGTTTTTATTATTTTACACTGTGGCAAAATTATACGCGCGCTATTCCCGCGGTCTCATAAAAGGCCTCTCCATCCCAAAGTCCCGGGCCAAATTTTTGGGCCAGTCCATCCCTGATCGTACGCATAGCACTGGTGTGTGTGTGTGTGTGTGTGTGTGTGTGTGTGTGTGTGTGTGTGTGTGTGTGTGTGTGTGTGTGTGTGTGTGTGTGTGTGTGTGTGTGTGTGTGTGTGTGTGTGTGTGTGTGTGTGTGTGTGTGTACTTTAAATGTGAATAAGTGTGCATGTAAATCTCGTTTTTATTTTAATAAAGTATTGATTGTTCAGCATGATGCAGTCTAGAGATTTGGGGTTACGTCTGTGAAGTGTCCCTACCAAAGCTGAGACCAAACTTATGCCCATGGAATAAAGTACCTAGCCTGTCAAGAATCGGTGGCCGCTTCATTCCGACCATATTCCGACCTATAAGGCAAACAAACCATCTCGTAGTTGGAGGCAAGAGAGTATACACGCTCCAATAGTGTGAGATAAAAATATAGCACATTCATTTGAATGATTTTAGCTGGTGTGTGCCCGTGCCCACGATAAATCACACACAAGCTAAAATCATTCAAATTAATGTGCTTTATTTTTATCTACGATTATTGGATCACGTATACTCTCTTGCGCTCCGCCTCCAACTACGAGATGGTTAGTTACATCTTTCCTGCTGTCGGCTCCCAGACAGAGGAGCACAGGTGATACGTTTCCTCCAGGGCCGATGCTCTCTCGGGGGCAACACCCTTCACTTTGACGTACAGTGAGTCTGCTTATAGGTCGGAATATGTTTGGAATGAAGCGGCCAACGATTCTTGACAGGCTTGGTACTTTATTCTTACACACAACCGGACTCGTTCATTACTTCACTAAACTGACACGCACGCTATCTCTCGCTCTCCTCGCTCGTCCACCCACTCGCTGACGCACACACACACACACACACACACACACACACACACGCACTCACACACACACACACACACACACACACACACACACACACACACACACACACACAGACATACACACACACTGCCAGTGATATGCGCACGATATTTCCCCGTGCTCATGAGATACTTTCTCGTCCGCACGACATATTTTCTCGTGCACGAGATACTTTCTCGTGCTCACGAGTTACTTTCTCGTGCTCACGAGAAACGTTTAAATTTTATTTAATTTACCCGGTGTCCCTTTACGGGTTCCGTAAATATCCAATGGGAAAGTTCTGTAAATAAATAAAATGTCTGTGTGTTCCATTGCATAAGCCTTATACAATCCGTAGACTGAAGATTCAAGAGAGCATTATGAATTGTTTTATGTGCCTCTTTAAGTCTGCCGAATTATCAGAGCAAAGTGTGCTAAAACTAATATTGTTTAATAATGGTTTATTAGGATTTATTCAACAGCAATAATAGGTTAGTCAGCAGAATAGCCGTTCATTAATTATGCCAGCCATTATCGAAAATTATTCAGTCTGTGTGTTTGTCTGTATTTTTGTTTATTATTTCAACAATTTTGTTGGGGTATCTGACTGGTCTTTACATGATCTGATCATGTGGAAGAGGCACTGAGAAACCCTTGCTTGGATGTGATTGCCTTACTAGCCAATGAGTCACTCTTACCAGGGTGACTCACTCCCTCCAGGAAGAGTTTACAGAAAGAGTGAGTGATAATAAAGTGGACTAATTCAACACCAAACTATATGACTTTACAACCTGTCGCCTTTTGGCTGGGAGCCACACATCTGACACACATCTTATGGTCTGCAATGGTCTTCTGTGCTGCACATTTCTGCTAATCTGATAGTGTAGCATCTGATTATTAGACGTGATCTAAGATCTGGTAATAAAATGGTCTGTAATCAGAAATCAAGTAACATGATATATGGCGATCAAATGGAAATATAAAAGTAATTTAATGGTTAATGATTGGAGTCTGCTATCACATAGTTTGTAATTTGATTTAAGGGGATACGCCAAGAAATCTGTGAATTGGTGTTTCATCATTGTGTGTTCAGTAGGGGAGTTTGCTGGGTTAGCATTTGCTTTCCATTGACTTAAAGTAGCCTAGCTCGTGTTCCTGTGTGGGGAATACACTTTTAATTACGTTCCATGGATTGTCTTCTGAATAGTCGCTTATTCAAAATGAGTAATGCCAAGTACAACCCCACAAAATCATTGTATACAAACACATCGTTCTGCACTATTTCCGACACTACTACTTTATATTATCAGCAGCTTCTGGCTGGGTATTCTAAGGTAAATCACAGGTAGCCTAATATCAACAGTGCCTGAAATTAGCCAGGGTTTATTACAGGCCTTTTTTTTTTTCTCTCGTCTGAGCATTTGATTTATTGATTGCTGTCGCGGATGTAACAATTATTTCCAGCAACATGAAAAAGTAGCTTCCAAAATAAACGACCTAGCCACGCTTTAATCTGATGCATGAGCGGGGAGGAGGACGGGCGGGGACAGGTCAGACACGCTGACGAGGCCGAGGGTCGCCTATCACCCGTTACCATGGTAACGCCACAGTTCACAACGGGCCGTCTGGTCATCCATCATACCATCGGAGGTAATCTCGGTGATTTTAATACGAGGTATCCGGTATCGGGTATCTGGTAATCCCCCGGTCTGACGTACGGGGTGGCGTTGGGAGGATGGATGGGGTGAGCAGAGGGGGGGCACGGGGGGCTCCTCATTACTCTGTTATGGTGGCAGATGTCTCCTTCCGACGCCTCGGGGGTGAATGAATGAGTGTGGCGGACATCTGGAGCGACAGCGGCCGGCCGCGGGCGCGTTTATCTGGAATGGGCGCAGGTGGCGCCGCGAGATGGGCCTCGCCACGGATAAACACTCCTCATTGGTCTGACAGGCGTGATGGAGGGTTGTCTCGCCGGGGTCACGGGGGGCGCGCAAACATCGGGGCGTCGGGGAAGGCGGGACGGAAAGGGCAGACGCACGGACGGACGGATGGAAGGACGAGAGTTGAGGTTCCCCAGACAACAGAAAACATAGAGACAGAAATTGACTTTTTATCTTGACACTTGATTTCTGCCACAACTGTTTGTTTGGGTGTTTTTATGTCAGTTGGGGTCGGCTGGGGGCGTTGTGATTGGGTCGAACGTCAAAGCCCTACTGCTGTCCCAAACCCAGCTAACAGTCTGTAATAGCACGTCTTTGCCTACCGCACTTCCAAACTTAAGTTGTCTAACTTAAGTTAAGTTGTCTAACTTAAGTACAAATTAGAACATTGGTTGACAAAGTTACTGCAGGAAAATCACAAGAATTGTGCAAAAGCGATTCAAAAGCTTTCTTTCATTCGATTCAGATATATTTGATAGAGTTGCTGAATGTAATCCGAACAATGCAGTCCACAATCCAAACTAAACAACCTCCAATAAGTCTCCATGGAGGACTGACAGGCTCACAGAGACTTTCAGGATGTCTGGCGAAAAGCAACACAGGGGACATAAACACGAGCCTCAACACCCTGGGAAGATGAGGACACACCTGGGAGAAGCGGGGCGGGTTAGAGTGTATTCACCGTACCGTTTAACGGCCCAGTAACACCAGCTCCACCTAACAACCAGCCTGTAAACGCCGGGGCGCGACCATCGGTTTCAGCTTTCACGGCTTCACCCCGAGGCGTTTCATAAGGTGGTTCACATCTGACTTTCATCTGGACAGCAGACAAACTCATGTCGTTGGATGTTTTTATCGACTCTTTTTATTGACTCTTTAGGGACAGAAAGAGTAAGTGCATCTTGGCACTTCAGACTTAATATCATAATAACAGTGGCCAAGAGTGTTTGGCGCCTTGCCGGAAGGCACCTGGATCAATCACCCATGTCCACGGCCCACCTGTAGGCGTCCTGGAACGAGGTGGAGCCCTAACCCGACCCTGCTCGATAATGACATGGTTCTAAATTCACTGTCAGTCCCATTGGATATAATGGCTAAATTACTCTTCAATACAGTATTGAAGAGAGATGGAATGTTGGTACAGATAATAACAACGTTCCAGTCCAGAGGAGCTTAACAAATGGTGTTTTAATTCCCATTCAGAGTTCGTCAAACTCTGTCTGTAAATTATTGAAGGTTCATGAACAATCTAGAGGAAGAAGGCGGACACAATTGGAAGGCCTCAGAAGGCCTCTCTATCCTCAAATAAGAAAAAAAAACGACTGTGTGCGAGTTTGGAGATGTATGTGGGTTTAGAGAGACAGAGAGTATTTGTGTGTGTGCTTTTCAGAGAAGGAATGAGTTTTTGAGCGTGCATGTTTGTTTGATAGACGGAGAGTGCGTGTGTATTGTATGCCAATGTACATTATGTTTTGGGTAGGATTCTAGGAGATTCCATGGTTGTCAAAAGTGGACGGCATTTGGTTTCAGAAACAGCATATCTAATGAAAAAAACGATAACGTCAGGATGAAAAGCCTGGAGTCGAAATGCATATCAGTAAGACGATCTATCTCTCTCTCTATTTCTTTATTCATTCATTCAATAACAGCTCGAACACACACGTAGATCACCGCATTAATATTGCAGCCCGAACCCTGCCATATTTGTCTTCACCCGATTCATGCCTCCTCTTTCGGTCATTTGTGTCATATTGTGTGCATCAGATTGTGGGCACACGTCCTCTTTGTGTTGATCATTTTCCAGGAATATTGTATTTTTTATTAAAGAGGAATTTTGCAGTGGAATCATACCCATGAAGCTGGGCCAATATGAGGTCATCCGACCGAGACCACACCCTCACACGTACACCACGCCCCCACACACTGAGACCACACCTACATCCTACTCCCAGAGATCTTAATCTCATCCCCATCATAGGCGGATTTGTGACTCCAAGAACAAATGGTAGCGGGTTTTGCTTTCTTGTTTTCAACCCCTGTCATAGCCTTAATGTACCTTCTTTGTTCTCTGAAATGATATATAGTTTGGTGTTGAATTAGTCAGCCATGTTCATCTTAACAGCTCCGGGTCTTTATATTCATCTTCATCAACTACCCTTTCTGTAAACTCTTCCTGGAGTGAGTGAGTCACTCTGACCAGATAATCATCTCCAAGCAGGGTTTTCTCAGTGCTACTATCTACCACGTGATGCCTCAGCTCCCCAGAAACCTCAGAGAACCCTCTGCACGCCGATCCATCCTAAGTCAATAAAAAGTGTATGTTAACACTAAGCACCGTCTTTTTTGCATTTTTCCATTTCCCATTGCGGCAAAGAATGTTGTATTGTGCCGGAGAGCTGGAGGTCAGTAGATTTAGATATGGACCCGTTCCAGCAGCGGTGGCTGGGATTGAGGAAGCCACCGCTGATTATCAACACTCTTGACTCCAATCCCATCCCCTGTTTAAAGTGTGCGGCCCCCCTCTCTCGCCCCTGCCCTGTGCCTGTTCTCCGTCGGCTGCAGGTGTCCAGCCGTGATAGCGCCTAAGGAGAATCAGCTGGAGATAAAATGAACTATTACCAGCATTTTGATTGAAGTGTCAAGTTCCCCGGCCGTCTTTCTTGGACAGACTCCAGTGGAGTGGTGTTGTTGTTGTTTTTTTTCTTTTTGTTGCACTATGGGAGACTGATGCAACATACTATGCTATGCTCAATTCTGCCTGTCTTCTTCTACATATTCAGGATTAATCCACTATGAAGACGATCTAACTCCTCTTGCTTTCACAGTCCCAGTAGCTGGACGTGAACTCCAAAAATTGTTGCATTTTATAGTTTTAATCGTTTAAAAAAAGAAATTGTCATGGCTCTTCAATGGCAGTTCACAGGAAGTTGATGGTCATGTTGAGTAGCCTCCTCGGGTTCTCCTGAGTGACATGGGTCCATATTGACTATTTATTCACACTTTGTAATCGGCAGTCAAAAGAGAAAAATCTATTTTGAGAGCTTTGTGCACACATGCAGCCGACGCGGTATATCAGCTAATGAACACAGTGTGGCAGAATAAGACAACATTATCCCGCAAAAAGAAACTGACAGAAGACCTTCAAGAGAAACAAATGCGCGTGCGGCCTCGGTTCATTTAGAAGTCACGCCTGGACGGATCAACACAAGTATTTCAGCCGGTGAGCATAACACTGCAATGCTCCAAGGCCCGATGTCCAGAGCCTCGTCCTGGCTGAGCTCCTGCAGTATGCTCCCTATTGTTGTGGATCATTAAGCCCCTGCAGGTAGTTATTCTCATCCCCATCAAAAAGATGAACGGAATAATTCGACCTCGCTAAGAGTCGTCTGGATGTCTCAAACCAGCGGTGCATACCACTTTAATACAGGGAGACGGATACAGTTTAGTTTCGGCTTCCAACCGGGTGGAAAATGAATGCTCTCCTTCAAATCAGTCGGAAGGAGGAGGGCTATGTAAGTGTGTATATAAATATACATAGAGGGATAGATGTATTCCATCTCAGCAGGGCACCTCCTTCGAAGAATAAGTACTGCTAACTTCAGCGTAGCGCTCCTCCTGTTTCTTCTTCTGCCTCCTCCATCCTAGCCCCAGCAACAAGACAGGTCCATCCGTCTCTCTTTCCCCCTCGGACCCACCAATCCCATCGCCGTCCATAAACTCCCCAGTAAATATGGACTTGCAGCCCCCCCTCCGAGATGCCAGAGGATTGATTTTTCACTATCTGTGAAGCTGCATGCAGCCGCCGCCTCCTCCTCCGTGCTACCAAGCCAGGCGGTTCGAGGCGGGCCTATTACGTGATTTATCCGGTGTACTGTACATGCTAATGAATGACGCACGCCCACTCCTGAGAAGCGTTTATACTCGCTAGCTCAACTTTGCAACGCTCTCATTAAATCGCCTTCCGTGAGACCAAAAGTGGGGGCTGTGAACTTCGTCAGGCGATATTTTCTGCTACATGTGCTAAACAAACCTCTGTGATATTAGCTAATGCAGGAAGGGGGGGTGACCTTGATGAAAGTGGGAGTTATCGACAGGCAGCAACAAACAATTTCTGATGGGATATATTCCAAAGAATTGGGGGCTCCAAAGTGTCCTTTAACCTTTATTTCTGGAGTTTTGCCCCCAGTGACTCATCTCTCAAGACCTCCCCCCCGACCTCCCCCCCCCCGCGTCCACAGAAGTGCGGCCCTGTGTGTTCTCTCCAGGCCGAGTGTGCTCCCCAAGGTTAAATGTATGTGACAGCGATAATTCCCCCACACTTTTCCACTGACTTCTCTGAGTGTGTGCATGTGGGGAAGCGCATTCGTTAGCATGTTATGACGCATGTGTCAAACAAACACACACACACACACACACACACACACACACACACTGATACAGCCACTGATATGTTTGTCGTGGGTGTCTTGTGGTTCATTCTCTCCTCTCCATTCTCTCTCTCCTCTCCTCTTTGATCACAAAGGCTTTGAATATCCCCAAGGCTTTGCTCATGACTTGGAGAAGGCTATAGCGAACGGAATCCAAAGTCTATGAAGAAAAAGCAGAGAGAGCATGCTAACCCAGGTTTGCTTGTTTTACAACATCCAAAAGATCAAAATAAAACTATCAAAATTAAAGTTTTCCAAATATTGCTCCCAACTATTTTTTTCAACCATAGATGTTAATTCACCATATGGCAGACTCTTTAATCCAAAGCAATATCATGAGTAGGAGGCTGAGGTGCGACATTAAGCCCAAGCAAACAGCTTAGGCTGTGGACATTGGCGATCAAACCAAGAACCTTTCGGCGGGGAGGCTAACACGCAAGCACTAAACCATCCTGCCCTTTAAACCAAGTTCCTCTATTTAAATAGCATGCACTCACATGAAGTCATGGAGACTCAAATGATTGTGGGTGTGTAGCCGGGCAGGGTGTAGACCCAGGAAGTGCCTTTAACCAGTGCGTTCACTGCAGGCCATGGCGCTGAGCACAGCTGCATCCTCAAGGAGCCCAGATGCTTGTTAAACGCCAGGAACAACCTTCAGGGGAAATTGCTTAGAGCCTGTTCAAATGGGAGGAAGTTCAATCTGAAATGGGTGATCTGTATGTATGCATCGTGGATCTGAATGTCTCAAGGTATGATGTTATAGATAATGCAACAGAGAATTACTGTGTATATGTGTTGAACTGAGCTGTTCTGTCTGTGAATTCTTAAAAACAATACATATTCTTCACTGTGCAAGATGTACTGTTGGAAAAATCAACAATGAAAAATATAAAACACAAATAAATAAAAGTAGAACAAACCTGCATGTCATAAACCCTATGTCCATATCATGTACGGTTACATCTAAGAGTACTAATGATGTAAAATAATGGCACAGAAACATATACCTTATTTCCCATTGTAGCCGATTTCCAACCGAGACATTAAAGGCAGGACGGTTAGCCAGCCTAATAGAGCCCATGAAGCTAATAGTGCTAGCATGGATCCGAACCCATGGAGTTGAATCGGCCGCTATTAGACGACACATTCCATCACGCCGCCAGCAAGACTAACTTCCATGTGTGCTGTTCCACGCGAGATTAGCAATCCCCAGAAACACTGTGTGATATTTTTACGAAAATAACCTTTAAAGAAAAAAGTGTCGGTTTGTATTAATTCCTCGCCAGGGTTTTGAATTATATATCAATCACTTTATGGTACAATAGGAGGAGATGAAACCGCTCTCTCGATCTAACATAAGCATACATATCCTCGCCCCCTCCCGCTGTGTGCCCGCGGGTTTCTAAATCTCTGGGCTTGGCGGAGGCAGCATGATCCACGGTCTAAATACGCATGCAGGAGGCTGCTTTTAATGGAAGTCCATTTCATTAAATCCCACGGCCATGGGCCATAGCAGGCACCACAGCTCAAACCTGCAAGGCACAATTACATTTTCGGCCATAATTTCTTTAAGGAAATTGTTTTTTAATAAGATTTCAAGGAATACCCGATAAATCCAACACATAAAAGATGCAATAAAGAGGGAACACACCACTCAGAGAGCGAAGAATAATTCGTTTATCAGTTGCTCACCCACACTAGCCCTGGTAGAAGGGAAGAAAGGGGTTGTGCTCCAGACCCCCTCCCCGCATGGACAACGGCGCTTCTCAGGGGGGGTCCGCCACAGCCCTGGAAGGGGGGGGGCGTCCCCCTGTGTCATCTCTTAACAAGTATTTTTCATTCTAAAACCCACAATGTGGGTTTCTTTTTAAGCAAAGCAGAAGGGAGACAACAGATAAAACGGTATAACAAGAATACAATTATCATGCATAAGTGCCAGGCGTCTAACCGGCAAACAATACATCGCTGGCATAAAGACGACACTAATTTAGAAAGATGTTTAAAGGCGTTTGTTTCATTACCATGCACTCGTGTTGTGAGCAGTGCAGCCTTGGATAATCTATTAGTGCTGTCTAACTACAGAGGATTTGTTGGCTTGTATCCAACCTTTTAGAGGATGAAATCAATCAATCATATCAAACCAAACTAATGAGAGGTTAATACTTAAAGACCACAACCCTGCTTTTATTGACATGGACTAACATGTCCATCATGCTTGTAAATGACCAATTATTCCTACTTCATTGAAAACAACGTTTAAGTGTTTGAGAAAAATATGCTAGGTCATCAGCAAACAAACAAAAAAACAAACAAACAAACAAACATTTACATTTAGCAGACGCTTTTATCAAATGCTACTTCCAACCATCCATCCTCACATTCACACCCTGACAGCAGAGTCAACCATACAGGGTGACAGCCAGCCCGTCAGCAGCCGTTAGTTAGGTGTCTTGCTCAGGAACACCTTGACACTTAGCTACGAGGAACCCGGGATCGAACTAGCAACCTTCTGATTACCATTCAGGTCGACTGTGGGACAGTGACAGTGGGAAACTATGTTATTCTGAGACTAAGTAAGCTGGAAACTAACTTAACTAATTGCTTTTGTTTTGCAAATTTGTCTAGCGCTGCTGCTAGACAAAGCAGCAGTGTTTTCTGCTCTTAGGACTAAAGAGATCCATTAAAACTCTTCCCTCTTTCATTCGTTATGATTCTATAATTGAAATGACATTTTAATAAAGTGAAAGAAGGTGCATTATACCAGCAAAACTTGTGTGTCAGTGTGTGTGTGTGTGTGTGTGTGTGTTTTATTGTGTGCGTGTGTGTTTTATTGTGTGCGTGTGTGTTTTTGTCTGTGAGTGTTTGATTTAAAGTCTTTGTGAATGTGTGTGTGTGTGTGTGTGTGTGTGTGCGTGTGTGCGTGTGTGCGTGTGCGTGTGCGTGTGTGTGTGCGTGTGCGTGTGTGTGATGTCAGGACAGCAGGAAATTACTTTGGGTGTTATCCGTTGACTCATAGTCTGTTCCTGACTCATTAAAGGCGGTTTCTTGTGCCCTGCAGCGCAGAACGCCGTGGGCCTGAGAACCGTCTCCTCCAATGTTTTAATGAGAGGCTCCTCTCTGCCCGTCTCTTCCCTGGGGGTGACCCGGGACCTACGGGTTAGCGCTGGGAACGCCCGGTACTTCCGGCCCCTGGAGGTGCTAATCCCCCTGCTGCGATGGTTAATAAGTCACTGACTACTGCATTAAGATTAACCGCTGCATTAACAGTGACCGCTGCATTAACATTAACCGCTGCATTAACATTAACCGCTGCATTAACAGTGACCGCTGCATTAACAGTGACCGCTGCATTAACAGTGACCACCGCCATGGCATTACTGCATTAACAATAACTGCATCAAAATAAGGGCATCAGTAATGATGTAATCAACAACCACTACTGCAGCAACAACTGCATTGTCAAATGTCAACAATTAAAACGACTGCATTATCAATTAAAACTACTGCATCAACATCGGTTTAAACGACTGCATCATCCCTTACAACGACCGACCAACTAGCAAACACCACAGAATCGCAATTAGGTGAAAGGGGCACTTTAAGAAAGGGGTAGGGCTAACATACTCACAACAGGAGTAACGTCCAGACTAAATCCAGATTTAATTGGCGTGGTTGCAAATCCAAGATGGCAGCTTTGCGACACAAGATAAGACAGCGGGGTAGACTACTGCTGACCAGCTCGCAGAAAGGCATTAAACGTTCATTAATGTCGCTTCCACCCCTAAGAAAACACTTTAAGTCCCACGCCACTTTCAGTATGTCATCAGTAAACCAAAGAAACCCCGACACCCCTGTGAGTTAATACAATTAATACAGAAACCCATTTAATAATCTCCTGTGGTATCTGCGGCCGAGCCCCCACTCGTTTTGTCTACTTAAAAACCCATTAAAACTTCTAATGCTTCCCACGCATTCAAAACGCTCAGAGCAATTGATGCAGACTGTGGAATAAAAGACGGAAAAGACTCGCTGGGAGCACACAGAGCCAATCCCGGACAGAAACCAGCGAATCCGTCGGCGGATGTGCATGATTCAGTTGGAGGTCTCAAACTTATGTAAGGGGCAAGAGTTAAACGCACACACTTCAAAGGCTCCTGGACCAGAAAATAAAAGAGATGGATTCTAAACTCGGGGCAATTAGAGGCTTGTTTACTTTCCTTCTCTATCTAATAAATGTCAATTGGTGTTTTTAATGGTTTGGGAGCGTGTTTCAGACCCTGCGGGTGACCAAGAGAGAAGAACCATTATTCCTGGGGAGGGAATGCGATAATGGGAAATGGGAAGCTAAACATGATTTCTAATTATTAAACCAGATATCAAGATACAGACATTCATTCATTTTCCATTTGAATCAGTTAATATGCAAAGCAGCACAGTAAATAGCTGTGTTTGTTTTGAGCTTACCCAATGGTACGTAGCTGACTAAATTACCGCACCACCCACAGGGGATTCTCAAAAGTGGTGTCTCAAAATACCTGTTCTTAAGAAGATATTATAAACCATACTTCATAGAACAATATGCCACAACCGATGGCTTTCTGGCTGAGTTTGCAGGTTGTGTGTGTCTATGCAAATTCACTCTGAGCGCGCACCGTGGTGAATTTACATCATCATCTAAAATGTTACAAAATACTCTGTGGTGATTTACATAAATCTCATATGTTAATTCCACGTTTGTAAAGAATAAACTACAACTGTCTTAATTCCAATTTATAAAGGGGGATTTGCACTAAAGTGGGTTGTTTCTTCTCGGCTGGGTTTTGTTAAATTGGTCTTTAGATCGATCGTTCTTGTAATGCTCGGGGCAGGATAGTCTGGTGGTTGTAATGTTTGACCCGTAGCCCGGGGGCAGCATGGGCGCTTCAAAGCCCGAAGTCCACAGTCTTACCAGTAGGCCAAATGTAAAAGATTCACAAATAAGTTCCAATACAGCGTTTTCTCTCATGTGTCTGCATTGACCGATGGAGCTGAAGGAGCCGTCCAAACCGCTCCCACCCAACGTCGTTCAAATGAGAACAACTTCTAGAATACCGCTGACTTTGGGTCTTCTCTGGCTCTATTGAAACGGAGAGAGCCCAGGTCCTCGACTGCCAGAGATGACAGATGTCCGCGAGTAAAACAGGATATTAGGATACAGGAACAGGATGTTAGGCCGCCACCGTTTCCCCTCGGGGGGGCCGCCGGACGTGTATTGATCCGACTGGGTTTCATTTGCAGCCGCTTGGTTATGCTCGCCCGCACGCAACCTTACCACACACACACACACACACACACACACACACACACACACACACACATACATCCCTGGCACACGGCGCGGTACACACACACCTGCTGTCATCACGGAGAGAAGCCGGGGAAAAAGGTTGTCTGTTTCAGAGAAAATAAGCTGTCACGGTGAGAAAGTCAATTTCCATTCCGTGTTGTTTGTAATGAGTCCTGCAAGACCGCTTTAGACTTTCTCTCGCACCTCGCAGAAAACTGTTTGACTGAAGTCTCAATAAATGACGTGGGAGTCAATATAAACAGAAGCAGAGGAAAAAGGGCTGAACTTTGGAGCAGGAGACGTCCGGCCCGCCGCGCAGCCTCCCTCTATCGAGGCGTTACAATCCAACGGTTGAAGACAGGAGACATGTTTCATCTCATCTCATCATCTCATCTCATTTTCGTCCGCTTATCCGGGGTCGGGTCGCGGGGGGAGCAGCTCAAGCAGGGGGCCCCAGACTTCCCTTTCCCGGGCCACATTGACCAACTCTGACGGGGGGATCCCGAGGCGTTCCCAGGCCAGTGTTGAGATATAATCTCTCCACCTAGTCCTGGGTCTTCCCCGAGGTCTCCTCCCCACTGGACGTGCCTGAAACACCTCCCAAGGAAGGCGCCCAGTGGGCATCCTTACCAGATGCCCGAACCACCTCAGCTGACTCCTTTCTAAGTAAAGGAGCAGCGGCTCTAATCTGAGTTCCTCACGGATGGCTGAGCTTCTCACCCTATCCCTAAGGGAGACGCCAGCCACCCTTCTGAGAAAACTCATCTCGGCCGCTTGTACCCGCGATCTCGTCCTTTCGGTCATCACCCAGCCCTCATGACCATAGCAGGTGAGGATAGGAACGAAGATCGACCGGTAGATCGAGAGGTTTGCCTTGCGGCTCAGCTCTCTTTTCGTATCGAGGGTGCGGTAAAGCGAACGCAATACCGCCCCCGCTGCTCCGATTCTCCGGCCAATCTAACGCTCCATCGTACCCTCACTCGCGAACAAGACCCCGAGGTACTTGAACTCCTTCACTTGGGCTAAGGACTCATTTCCTACCCGGAGTAAGCAATCCACCGGTTTCCTGCTAAGAGTCATGGCCTCAGATTTAGCGGTGCTGATCCTCATCCCAGCCGCTTCACACTCGGCCGCCAGCCGATCCAGTGAGTGCTGAAGGTCACAGGCCGATGATCCAATGAGGACCACATCATCTGCAAAAAGCAGTGACGAGATCCTCAGACCACCGAACTGCAACCCCTCCCCACCACGACTACGCCTCGATATGTTTCATGTGTCATAAATATTTTGCCTGTCAAGCCCTTTGAGACTGTATCGGTGATTAGGGGCTATACAAATACAAATGAATTTACATTTAATTTAATGTTTAATTGAGACATCTCTTCATTTCTAATGACGTGTAGAAATGGAAGCTTTTGTGTCATCGAATAAATTAAAGTTCACGTGAAGATATTTTTTTATACTTTTTACCATTTGACACCCTCCTGTTAACCCTCCATTGCTGTGATGTCCACATTTACTCTGTTGAATTCCATTGTAACAATTTGCAAAAGCTTTGCACAGACACTGTCATTGACACTGTCAAATCTCAACAAAAGATTGTTCTGAACGACTGTATTGTATTTAACAGCATTGCATTGACCACTGCTTTGCGTCTGTTAAAGGTCATAGGTCATAGATGAGTCTCAGGGTACCACTACCGTTTGTAAACTCTAGGGTTTGTAGCTGGTTGTGGTTGTTGGCGACAAAGGCTACAAACAGCCGGGATGTTGACTCAGAGTGCCAATTAACTTTCCCCTCCGGAATATATCATGAGAAACAGTAAAGGGGTACTTGTGACATATATTTCCGATGGATGTCTGAGTTCCCCCGCCAGCGTTTAATGAAATCACTTCCATTTGAGTCATCCGGGCACTTATGACTGGCTCACACTACCTCTTGTACAGTGGCAGTCAGTTCTCAGTTCAAGCTTTCATTAGGGACAGAACCCTCTATGGCTGATTAAACTGAAAATGGCTCCCAGACAATAATAGTAAGTGGTCTATTTTCCTATAGGGTCTTAACTACCGGGTACAAATTACGAAAAGTGGTGCAAAACGACTGACGGGCTGTCTGCTGGCTATCAGTATACATACATAGAGTTTTTATCCGGCTGTGAGTTTGTCTAATGGAGAAATAGCATACGAGGATAGCACGTCCGGCCAGCGGCAGAATGTGCATCATTAAGATGGTGGTTGACATATTTACAAAGGTTTAATAGGTGCCACTGCCTCTAGAACCCCACAGGTCCGATGTGCAACCATCAAATGCAATTTATATTCCTATCCATCCTTTATACGCTGTTTGACCGAACAATGATTATTTCTCTATGTCAAAACGAATACGTGTTGTGTACTTGGCTGAAAAAATACTACAAGATAGTTGTATCATGTTTACAGTATTCAAGTGTAATCTGAATTATTACGTTTTTTACCTATCTCTTCGGCGTGAATGGAAATTACTTTTTTACATTTATGCTAACTGAAACGTCGGAATGTAGTCTGTTTTATGCAGAAAGCAAGGGACAGCTCATTTAGAAAACCATGAACCAAAGTGGAAGGCTTTATTCAGTTCATGTATTATAAACTGCCCATTGCGTTTTATCTTCTGGGCGTTATGTACAGAGTTTTTTTAAATACACAAAATAACTACAATGGCTGAGCTATAGTCTTAGGAAGAATTTCTTTCAATCCTGATTCTGAAAATGAAAAATATAATTGTGAATGGCTATCTCGTTGGGGAAAACTGAATAACAGTAATAACGTTATGGGAAGACCAGTGAGAAAAAACACATTAGTTGTGTTGGTTCACATAACTGCTGAAATTGTACATTAGGGGTCAGGGTAAACCGAGAAGCTGGCCTTGTCTGTATTCTATTCTGTAAATTGGTGTATTATAAAAAAACTTGAAACGATTCCAGTTTAAGTTCTTTGTATATGTTGTTTATTTATCCTTTCACAGTGACTTTCAAGGACAAGGCAAGGAACGAAGCAGTTCTCTTTCGCTCGCTGATTCAAACTCTAAATGTGTGTGTGTGTGTGTGTGTGTGTGTGTGTGTGTGTGTGTGTGTGTGTGTGTGTGCGTGTGTGTGGGGCCCTATGCTGCCCAGGTATCGATCACCCTTTGAAACACTTGTTAGGACTGCTCCCCCCCCCCCTGCGCCCCCGTATGATGTCTCATATTTAAACACACTCCAACACCACACTGAATGTGATTATCGACGATAAGCATGGTCAACAACTTCATCAGAAGTGTAATGATGTCCTTATGTAACACGTCTCAACTGGAAATGGATTTTCTTTCTGTGCATAGCTTCCACCCCCTTTGTGACACTGTAACGTGAGACAGATCTTTACGTTCATTGATGTCCTTCCTGCAATGTAGAGCGACAAAAGCAAACCAATGCCATTAAAAAGCACAAAACTGCATTTTGAGTATTCTGAGTAACTTTCTAGAACAGCGTTAGTTCTATGATATACCCAGACTCGATTGAAACATCCATTCCCGGGTTTTCTAAGGACGTGTGGGTGTGTATGTGTGTGTGAGAGAGAGAATGTAGAATAACTATGTGTGTGTGTGTGTGTGTGTGTGTGTGTGTGTGTGTGTGTGTGTGTGTGTGTGTGTGTGTGTGTGTGTGTGTGTGTGCGCGTGTGCCTGTGTGTGTGTGTGCGGAGGGGTTGAAAGCAATTTCCCACTTGATCCAATAAGAACTAACTGCAGCGTTGGGATCCCAGAGCTTTGATCAAGGCGCGTTAATAATACATGAACACGGCTGCTTCTGGATCAATTATCCCTCACAGATCACTAATCAATACCAGCGGCCATCTGTCTGTGGGGGCGGAATCCAGCGCTTCCCGCGGAAGGCGCTGGAACGAACCGCGTCAGCTCCATGGAAACGTCGCATATGACGAATTACGTGTGCGGTGTAAAGGCACGTATAATCAACTGTGATCATCGATAAAGGGATTTGGTTATTCTGGGATGTCTGAGTCACGGGATGATGGAGAGGGGTTTGCATATTGATGATGAAGGACTGAACACCCTGAGGAGACGTGATGAGTTGCCGGTTTCCTCTGCGATGCACGCACAAGTTTTAAAATGGATGAGGCAAAGTCGACTGAGTAGGAAGGGGCGAATACAAAGTTATTTAGGAAGCACACAGTTTGTGTTTTGATGAACGTCAAAATTCCAAGCCAATTGAAAAACAATATTTCATCACATAACGCTTTAAATAATGAATTGACGCGCCGTTTTTTTTTTGTTGTTTTTTAAGAAAATATGAATCTCTCTTTTTCTATCCATCTCTATTTCTATCTCTCTGTCTCTCACTGGATTTCGTTTTGCAGTCTCCTACACACTTATTAACTTGTATTCTCAGCAATCGGGATTCTGAGAACCTGAGAGAACCAACCCATCATCAGCTGTTTAGAGTACCATGGACCTTGCGGCCATCTTGAACTGAACGCCACAGTCCCGTTTAGAGCCAAGATGGCCGGCAGCTTGATATCTGAGCCTCCATTTCCTCTGAGAAACGACCTGCAGGTCAGTGGGGCTGTCCTTGCCCCTCATCACCTATTCCTCTGCTGCAACTCCCAGCATCAACACTTTGGAAATCGCTGATGAGTTGTGTGTTGAATATATGCTGGAGTTGAGGGAATTGTAGAGTAAAATTCTCAAATCTAAATGCAAATTGGAAAAGCAGGCATATATATATACACACATACACTCACACACAAAGTAAAAACAGTGTTGTTGTGGATGCGTGTATCTGGTTGTGTGTGTGTGTGTGTGTGTGTGTGTGTGTGTGTGTGTGTTTGCGTGTCTGTGTGGGTGTATGTAAAATGTGCATGTAAGACGGTTGTATTTATATATGTTTTATTTTGTGAATGTGTTTTTTGTGAATGTGCGTGAGAAAGTGTTTGCATGTATGTGTGTATAAGAGTGCGTACATATGTCGGTGTGTTGTGTATCAGGGGACCTATAGCGTGTGTGTGTGTGTATGTGTGTGGCCACACGTGTTCTTACATAAGTGTTCTGGTTGCAGGTGCTTCCTTTGTACTCAACTCAGTGGGAGTAAGTATGTGTTTGTGGGCTGGCTAGGGCTGATAAGGTGTGTGTGTGTGTGTGCGTGTGCGTGTGCGTGTGTGTGTGTGTGTGTGTGTGTGTGTGTGTGTGTGTGTGTGTGTGTGTGTGTTATCAGCAGGCTCCCAGGGACCTCCTGGGCTTGAGGCCCCCGTCATGAAAGGAGGATCATTACTGATCACACTCTTCTAATGGAGCAGTAGGACCACTTCGGGTGACGCCCCTGCCTCCTCCCTCTCCTTCTCCTCCTCCTGCACCTCCCCCTCCATCTCCCTCTCCACCTCCTCCTGCTCCACCTCCCTCTACTCCGCCTCCTCCTGCACCACCTCCCTCTCCAACTCCTCCTTCTCCACCTCCCGATACTCCGTCTCCTCCTACTCCACCTCTCTCTACTCCACCTCAGCTACTGCTGAGGAAACAAAGACGTTCCAAAGTTCGAAGGAACCGTACAACATATTATTTCATCTTACACGGTATTCATTACAACAACATTTGGAGGCTGAATACAGAAAACTTAAAGAGCAAATAGCTAAACAAACCAAGGGAAGAAGATGTTTTGTTCCCAGACTTTGCACACTGAAATAACCTCATCATCCTCAAACAGAAATAGCACGGTTTGGTTATTCTTTTCCCACCTGATTTTTTCCCAACTGATTAAAAATTGCAATATTCACTTGCTCACGCCTTCACTGTAGAACAACCTCCTCTCTCTTAAGGGTTTTTATGGTACTTAGCGGATTATGCCGTATGATGTTCTTTCACTCTGTCTAAAATGAGAACAATTGTGGTTGGCTGGAATGGGCATGAGATCATGTCCCACGAGAGTAATAGAACAAGAGTTAGAATGAGGATGTGAGATGAGAGAATAAAAAAGTGGTTAATTGAAAAGCGAGTATCTCCTTTATTTCCTTTAGTTCCAAAAATTCAGGACTGGGCTGGCTGGCTCCCATCTACACTTCTGCTGTTTCTACTCTTAATGTGTATAGATAAACTTTCTGCTGTGACACATTTCCTATCTTGGATTAATAAAACTACTATCTGATCTCTACATGTCTTACTATTTATCTTTTAAGCTTATTTGAATGAATCCACACACGCTAACAACCAGGTAGGCAGCATATTGTCTTTTTCTGTTTCTGTGGTAATGACTTGTTTTTTTGTTGATGTGTTTGTGGCCTGTGGTTATGTCTCACTCTTAGGAAGTCCTTGGTTATCCACTCTGAAAGTTTTCCCATGGTCATGTTTTCACATCACAATTGTGATAGCCACAGGGTTGCCTTTGTGTTGTGGTGTTGATCTGGTGTGTTCTGTCTTGCAGGGAGCTGGTTGGTGGAGCCACATCACCTAACGAGATGCAGCTCACCTGAACAGACTTGGCTCAGGAGTCTATAAAGCAGCCCTGATCGTGTGACTCCCTCTCCTCCCTGGCCTGCAGCCTGATCCTTCGTTTCCTTTATGTTTGGTTGTTCACGGTATTCTTTAATAATTTGTTATGTTCATGCAAGACAATGTGTGGCCTCCCCTTCAATGTTACAACCGTTGAGCCAGGTTGTAACAAATGGGTGCTCGTCCGACCAATTTGGTGAGTTTTTCAATCATGGTAAAACTTTTGCTAGTTAAACTGGTACTTGCTTCATCTAGCTTACTCTATAGGCATTATGGGGAAGGAGTTAGGGTTTAACCTTGCATAATGGAGGAAATCTTTCTGGGCAATAATTGAAGGGACTTATTAGTCTTGGGATTAAAGGTGCTCAGTACTGGTTTTTGGGGAGGCCGGTAAGTTTTGATCTTTGTTTTGGTGATTCTAACAGTTAATTGGTGCACTAGCAATATATTTTGAAGCTCCTTTGTGGTTTACTATTGTGGATCAGTGGTTGGGGATTGAGCTTTTGATTGGGTAATCTGCTGAGGTTAGGCTAACAGAGTTGATTGTCCAGTGAGCACATGTCTGAATTTGAACTTCCCCTTTTAGGCTTCAGTTGCGTTTCCCGTTTGGGTTGTGTGAATTATTTTTGTTTCATATTTTTAATCCTTTTGGTAGTGCTGTGGCAACGTGGGTAGTGTCAATTGTTTTCGGACAATTGTCTCGGGAGCACGTCCGAAGGATCTTGGAGGTTGTCTGCTTGCAGGTCGCCTTTCAAACCGGCTGGTTTACAGTGCAATACCCACCGCAAGCTGCATGAACTCTAGGGTCGAGATTATTTAGTTTTGGATAGGCAGTGGGGAAGTTCTAATTCTATTTTCATCCCAGTAATCAAAACTGTTTTTGTCATGGCTTCTGTCGGTAGTTTTGTTCAATCTCCCTCTGAGGCAATTTTGAATGGTTGCACAAAAGACCAACTTTTGAAGCTCGTGGAGCATTATGATGACATTGGAGATAAAAAGTTAAAGGAGGAAATTAAAGGGGCACTGAGGGCCGCTTTATTTAAGAGTGGTGTGTTGCCAGCCACAGTGCTAAGTAATGCTGTGGTTGAGTCTGTTTCTCCTACTGTAGGTCTAACATTTGAGCAGCAAAAGGAACTGTTGCTGTTGCAGCTAAATGCGGAGATGGAGAAAGAGCATCTAAAACAGTCTTTGGAAAAGGAAAAATTGGGGTTGCAACATTACTGATTAGACCGTATTAAAGCAGGTATGATTGTGGGTAATGCTGAGGGTTCAGAATCGTCATTGTATTGGAACGGTTCAGAGATTGTCTTCCATCTGAAGTTGCCACTCGTATTGATGAGCGTGGAGTGAAAACTGTTCATGAAGCAGCAATTCTGGCAGAAAACATATTATGGCTCGAAAAGGAAAGTTGGGGAGAAGCCCAGGGACGCTGGAAGTAATTCACAATTGGGGGGGCTGAGACACGTTCCGAGGGGGGGGGGGGGGGGGGGTTTGAGTTATGTCAATAAAATGACAATAGTATAATAATAGTCTGATATATTTATTTTATTTCCACGGGGGTTTTTGCATTTCACATTCAGCCTCTCGCCACCAGGGGGGGCTGCAGCCCCCCCAGCCCCCCCACTTCCAGCGTCCATGGAGAAGCCGCGTTCCAGATGTGCATGCTAAGAATATTGGCCGCTCTGCTAAAATGCCGTGGTCGGAGTCTGCAAAGCCGAACCCTAGTACACGTTCAGGTGGCTTTGATGTTTGTAATTACTGCCATGAGCGAGGGCACTGGCAAAATGATTGTCCTAGACACCTGGTATTGTGAAGAGCTTTGTCTGATTGAAGAGTTGGTTGGTTTGTCTGGTTGAAGGGTTGGTTGGTTTGTCTGGTTGAAGAGTTGGTTTGTTTGTCTGGTTGAAGAATTGGTTGGTTTGTCTGGTTGAAGAATTGGTTGGTTTGTCTGGTTGAAGAATTGGTTGGTTTGTATGGTTGAAGAGTTGTTCGGTTTGTATGGTTGAAGAGCTGTTTGGTTTGTATGGTTGAAGAGTTGGTTGGTTGGTATGGCGATAAGTTGGTTGGGGCTCTGCAACATTTCAATGTGTACCTTGATTCTGGAATGCCAATTGTTGTATTCACTGACCATAAACCTCTCACCTTCTTGAATTCTTTGCAGAACCCTAATCAGAGGCTAATGCGATGGGCTCCGTTTTTGCAGCTGTACAACTTAGACATCCGTCATATTAAGGGCACCCACAACATCATGGCTGATGCTTTGTCCCGTGCGCCTTTGTAACTTCTTGTAACTAATAGCATCATCTCTTCTATTCTGTGCAGTCCGTTTCTCCTCCTCCTAAATTGCTCCACAGGCAAAGGTGGCTGGGGGTGGAGTTGAGGACACTGGAGAGGTTGGAGTCATATTAAAGGGGTGTTTGAGTCATCTGCACAAATTAAAACCTGGATTTATGAACGCAAAGAGAAAGTGGTGCATCCTACAGTGTACATGAGTTTATGCCCTTTATTAATGTACGGGGTAGAACTCCTGTCTTATGGGGGGGTGGGGGGGGGAAGTGTGACGGCCACACTCTGTCTTGCAGGGAGCTGGTTGGTGGAGCCACATCACCTATCGAGATGCAGCTCACCTGAGCAGGCTTGGCTCAGGAGCCTATAAAGCAGCCCTGATCAAGTGACTCCCTCTCCTCCCTGGCCTGCAGCCTGATCCTTCGTTTCCTTTATGTTTGGTTGTTCACGGTATTCTTTAATAAATTTGTTATGTTCATACAAGACTATGTGTGGCCTCCCCTTCAATGTTTCAACCGTTGAGCCAGGTTGTAACACAATGCATGTCAGGTTTATTCAAAATGTTCCTGAATTGCCTAGGCCAACTTAACTTTTTGGTGAAGCAGTTGGCAAAGTCTATCTTTATTAACCAATATGGAACGAAACACTTATTGTTGCCATCGGGCTGAGCCAATCACAGCACAACACACGATCACCACTCCACTCTGGTGTTTGATTTTTTTATATATTGATCAGTAGTCGTGGGTGTTATTTCTAGGTTTGATTAAAGTACTTTTCTTGCTTATTATCTTATTTATACGATAGCTGCACTATTTTCAGAATAGAGTTGTTTTTTTAATTTGTCCCGTTAACATTTAACAGACCAAATTTACGATTAACGTCTCGCTGCAGCACGGAGGAAATCCAAAAAAGAACGCTAATGAATAAAATGTAGATATCAAAGTCAATCTTGTAGTGGCAGTGTTGAAGGGGCATTATGAATCAGCATGTAGTTAAACCAAAGGATATATGTACGCGGTGGTCTGTTTGGACGTGTTTAACGGCTTTGGTATTTTGGGTCTGACTAGATAAATTCAGATTCAAACCAAGTGGCTGAAAGCTCGCAGTATTTTTTTAAGTTTCGTAAACAAGTCGCCATTAAACTTTCTCCCTCAGCTTGAAGGTTCTGAGTCTACCCCTGTCCGTACCCCTACCTGCTCCTTAATGACATGGATCCAATCAGAGATGTTGGATGATAGCGTCAAATGTCTAAATAGCAAAACATACAGCTAAACATTTCCACAAGCAAAGCCTCGATTGGACTGGAATGTGTCGACCAACTCAACAATAGAAAATGAAATCAGCTGTTGACACATTCCCTCTGGTAATGCATAATAAAACGACATTAATAACATTGCTTCGAGATTGCCTGTTGCACATATAGAGCCACGAGTGACAGTGTGGTGTGTGTTTGTGTGTATACAATTCAGTCCCCCTTCCCCAAGGGCACCGGGGGGGGGGGGGGGGGGGGATGTAGGAGTCCACAAGTGTAATGATAAGCAGAGGCAGAGTGCCCAAACTCCTCTCTCATTCCCCCCACCGGCGCCTTGGCTCTCTTCCTGGAATACCGGAGTGGTTCTGTTCACCGGGTGACGGAGTGGACATTATCATAGCAGAGGGTCCTCTCCTGATGGTGCCCACCTATCTGCCTAATAGGATGAAGCAGTGAGAATGGAACATAAAGTCATACTTAGAGGGGGGGGAGGCGGCGAAGGAGGGAGAGAGTGGGAGAGGGAGGGAGGGAGGGGGGGGTGCAAGAAAGAAAGAGGTAGAGGTAGACGAGAGGTTGAGACAAAGAGTAAGAGACATTGGGTGAGAGGGAGAGAAAGACACGGGGGGAGAAATACAGGGAGAGGGAGTGAGAGACAGAGGGAGAGAGAGATTGACAGACGGAAAGCGAGAGAGGGGGAAAGTGAGGAGAAACATGGGGGGTGTCCTTCTCAACCTTGGGAATTTAATTGCTGACCTTGCACATTGGCCAGGCATCAGCCGTGTTTTTCCCCCGGCTCAGGCGCTGAGCTGGGGGATGAGTGGTGCGTTTGGTCAGGGCCTTCCTGGATCTTACCCCCATAAGCACCGGCTTCCCTTTCTGTCCCTGTCTCTTAAACACAGCCAGACAGAATTTGAGTTTCGATTTGTAGAGCAGTGTGGGCTAAGAGGGAATGAGTTGTAAAAGAAAGTGTAACAGTGCTGAAAATCTATATCCCCACACATATGAGATTTTTGGATTTTGATTAAATAAAAATCCAAAGAACCCACTTCTCCAAAACTGCTGCTACTAGCAATTAGAACACCTGGGCCTAATATTCTTTATAGCTTGCAGATGCTAGTGCCAGTTAAAGCCAAACTATCATGTTTCCACAATGTTTGTGTAAAATAGATTAAGTCGTTCATATTCTTTTGGCAGATTCTTTCTAAAATTATAGCAACTATATACCACTTTCCTGTGCTAGAAAGGATGATATTTTTGATTACGTAGAGTACTTTATATTCGTATGGCCCTTAATCACCATTACACTCATAAAGGGCTTTCCTGGCCATATATTTGGACTCCCCAAACACCTAAGACCCCAAAGGGCAAAATAAACCCCCCAAAAAAAAATGGAAGAAAGGAAGTAATCTTGAAAAGGAAAACAAAGTTTGGCAGCCCTTCTTTCAAGGCTTGTTAGAAATTAAATGGATGCCACCGTATAACAAGCCATCATTTAAAAACAATGAAAATGGGTATTGGGGCTTGCTGGTGAACATGCTGCTAGCCGTGGGTGGGTTGGCCAGCTGTCTGGTCACGATCACAGCAACACACTAAAACAGAGACAGCATTATGGCTGGATGGGGCCCAGTGGACGGGGAACATGTAGGGAACCTGTAATCTAGTACCTGTCGGCTGCAGGTCTAGGAAGTGCTTGCTAACGGATCGATTAAGCTGTAATGAAGGCTGAGGGACACTCCGAGGAGCCAAATGAGAACATAAGGATGTGGGTTTTGAGTTTGGATTTGAATTGTTCAGCAGAGTCAGCGTCCCTGATTAGAGTTGGCAGACTGTTCCACTGATAAGGGCACTTGATTCCTGCTGATTTCATTTTAACTTTTGGAATACACGGACGGCCAGTTGCTAAAGACCAGAGGGGCTAGGGGATACTGAAATAACGCAAATATAGACTGCATCGTACATAAGTCGCACTAAGGCTTGAAAATAGGCCCCATGAATGTAAGGGCTGCAGTAATTATGCTCAATTTAAAGTACATAAAATCGATCTGAAGTTGCCCACGTTTTGGTGAAAGTTCCAAAGACTAATTTCTGATTTCTGAATCAGAAGCCAGGCTTCTTAGAGGTGTTATAACAGCAGTCTCAAAATTAGAGGGAACTGTTCTAGTAGACAGGAAGAAGTTCATGATGTTGAGCATTTCAGATCTAACCATAGGGAAGAGTTCAAGGGCATTGTTAGGGAGAGGATACAGCCAACAGGTAGTGAGTTAGTTTAGCAAATTCGTCAAAAGAGATTGTGCTTGACTGCAAGAATGTTGCTTTAGGGGTACCACGTGGTTCAACTTTTGTAAGAAGTTCAAGATGAATAGTAAGGGGAAGCTTTCATTTCTTTTTGAATTGATCGAGATGTGTGTTTGAAGAATTTCAAGAGGTTGCTCGCTGAGAGAGAGGAGCCCATTTTCTGTGGTTTTGTTTTTGTGTCAGACAATGAACAGTGTCAGAGAGTAAAAAAAACAACTTTGTTTTTGTTTAAATTACACTGAAGAAGCCGGCATTTCCAAAATAGGTTATTATTGTTTTGTAGCTGAGCAGGCTGTCATGCCACACAAGATCATAGACTTCAATTATAGTCAAACGCCATTTTCGTCAAAGTTTTCTGCTGCTTCGTTTAAGGGTGCGAGTTTCATCTTCAAACCGTTGCGCTGGTCTTTTTGTAGTTGGCTTCT